>NW_028241996.1:0-53751 GCF_964263255.1 Lissotriton vulgaris
ATGCTTGACTCCCCCCATAAGCTCTTGATGGAGCAATGATTCGCATACAAAGCAACTTGCTTGTATTCATTAACCTCGAATAAAGTAAATTTTGTAACCAACATGTTTGTTTTACTAATTGTGCACAATTTACATCAAAATCAGGTGTCCGAGAGAAGCTTGCTTATGTGTTTACTAACCATAATATGCTTGCATCTAAAATGGCTGCTGCTATGTGAAGGTTTCTACTACTACGCATGCGTCTGTCATACTCAGGTGACATGACTTAGTCATTACTTTGGAGGGAATCTGCCGCATCTGCACACTAGTGCTAATATGGCTGCTCTGTGGTCTCACATGCGAGAAGCTTGCACTGCTGCTTTTGCTAAGCTGTTCGTTCTGCCTAATCCTAATGCTATAGTTAAAAATAAGATAATGGGTATGGATTAGAAATACATGGTACACAGTGTATTCATTTATTCTGTGTTCTAAAACTGTTTCTCTTCTACTTTTCATGTATGGTAATCTTTCTGCCTGGGAGGTGCTTTTACTCCATTTTGAAAGTCCTTCTGCGCATGACAAGCTCTAGAGAAAACCTGAAAACATTTGTCATTGAATAGGAGCCAAAGACGGTCACAGCCAAGATGCACCTGGGAAGATGAACCTTAACCCTTCTAGAAGAAGCAGAACTGTACTCAAAATATTACCAAGTATATAATGTTAAATTTCCCATTGTTAGGTGGAATGAATATGTCATGTGAAAATAAATTGGTGGGCGGGAACGTAAAGTTAATATTCAACACTGAAGAAACAGAATTTGAGGTGGTGCGATGACCTCTCTTTTTCTCTTGTCCATTCGAAATTGGGGATCCTTAAACTTGCAACATTGGGGGGTGGTACACTGCCCTGGAAAATGGTATAACAAGAGTAGGCTTAGTTAGTTAATTTGTCCGACTTGTCCGAATAGCTGACCTGTCACTGACCCAACGCACTCAATAGATGACTAAGAGCAGAGGTCTGCGGAGCACTCTGTCAGAAGATTTGCTGACCCAATCGGGGTCCGGGAAGCTGAGGTGCTGGCGAAGCACTTTGTCTGTGAATTTGATACCCAATCGGGGTACTGGCTGTTAGCTGCAGAGAGGGAGTAGCGCAGGCGTTGCAACTGAAATGCGGGTGCAGGTCTTAACCTTTGGTGGTCCTGTCCTGTCCAAATCTGGTTTTCCTGCCCTGATTCTGATCTGCACCTGCTGGCCTACTGGCAACTGCAACTTTGGGGTTTCTGTCCTTTCAACTGACCCATGGCCAAGGTTGGTCCTCGCACTATTCTAGGTAAATATAAATCTGGGTGGGTTTCGTCATTATATTTTGCGTCCTTCTCTTTACCCTCCCTAATGTCGTTGAAGCTTTGATTGCATATATTTCCTTTTCTTACCCTTCCCTTGGTAAAGAATAAATTTGTGTTTGCTGATTTTAATAGCAAGTTCCACTCCTTATAGTTTAATACTAAACGTTCTCATGATTGCATAATATGTTTTTATGTGGTGGTTTTTCACCCTCCTTTTTGAAAGTACTTAAGTTTGGTTATTCAATTTAATAGTGTGTTCCATTTTCTTACCTTCCCTACACTTATATGGTCAATTGGTTTTCGTGGTTGCATATTATATACCCACTTTTTACCCATCCTTTGATAATTGCTTAAAGCTGTGTTATTAGTATGTTCCTTTCCTTACCCACCTTTAGTCAAACTATGTAAATTGTCTTATTAAGTAGCATGTTCCTTGTTCTTACCTTCACTTTAAATTACTAAATGATTGGCATAATATATCTTTTGCATAGTTATACACTATTTCTGATTTTGGTTATTGATAGTCTTATTGCTTTCAATCTTTGGATCATGATCTTTGATGAAATTTAGATAAAGAGTTTTAAACCTTCCCAAGTCTGTGGTTATTATATGAGTGCAAATGTTATTTACCTATTATGCTAACTCCCTGATCCAATAGTTTACAGGTACCAGCAACAAGGATTGTTAAGTCAATGGTATAGGACCTTGTAGGTAAAATAAACTGGTAGTAGAGCGAGGGTTACCTGACCAAATTATTGAGTTATTGATTTATGGGCCCAGGTGAGTATGGTAAAATTTATAGTCAGGTGACCTGCGTGCTCTATCAGTATATTTCCTTGGTAGCAGAGGAAAGGTTAGGGTTTAGTTAAGATAGGTAGCTCGTTAATTGGTTATCATTATGATTAATCAATAAAATGTGATATTATTTGAAATGCTTTAAAATTTTATTGATTCTGTTGATGCTGTATGAATTTTATGTATTAACCAAAATCGTTCGTACCTGTTATATGTTTTGTTTGGAATCCCCGGGGGCAGAATAGCGGGTGGTAACTGGAAACCACATTGCAGCGAGGTCACTTACTCGCAGGAAGTTAGTGCATGGTTAAGTAGAGCCGGAAGCACTATTTAGGGTTCTTCTGTATGAATGTGTGAATAAATGATAGCAAAGAGTTTGCTAACAAAAACATTTGTTGTGATATCACCTAGTAAGGTTCACACGGAAGGAGTAGCAGGTTCGTCTGAGCTTGATTGATAGCTAAAGGGTTCGCTGGTGAAACTTTGGTCTTAGTATATATCCTGGAGTGGATGAGTCCGAAGGAGTAGCAGGTTCTCCAATGCTTGTGTGAAGGGTAGGCAGAAGGGATCTACTCGTAGTATATGAAAAGTAAACGGAAGGGATTTACTTGCAGTGAAATATATCTTTTCTTTCTAGACACTTGAGTACAGTGGTGAATGTTTTACGTTGTTGAATATTAAATCTGAACTTTAAAAATAAAAGAACTGAGTTTTTGCATTACCTGGTGAAGGAGGGAGTCAGTTGCGGAGCTGCGCTGACGTCACTCAGAGCTGTGCTAGTATTGGTTGAGACAGCGGGCGTGTTGCTGAGATAGTATTGTAAAGGAGGGGTGAGCACAGGAGCGTGGGAACTCATCTCATGGGAGAAGCAGCGCAATCATTGGTTACGACTATTTGAAACCGCATTGTTGATTGGTTCAAGAGAAAATAAAAGACGCACTAGTATTGGAAGCATTTAGTAAACAGAATTAAGTATTTTTGCACAATTTCACAATTTTTCAAAGATATATATGGCATTTAAATCCGGAAACTCGACCTGATAGAAGATACTTAGGGTTTGCTAGAGAACAGATGATAAGAGGCAGACCTTACAAAATGTACGGAAGTGAGAGAAAAATGTCACTTGTTATTATTCCACCACCGAATACTCCCGCATCATTTATGATGTTTGACAGGGGTTACCACACTTGTGTATGGTTAGAGAACTGGTGGAATACACTAAAGATGATGACATTTTGGCATTTCCCTTAATAGGCACATTTAATGGCAGAATTTTGTTCATTTTAAGGACTTGAATGAATGATTTACATCCTAGACATAGACTAACGCAGTATGAAGCACTAGAGGAATGGGAGATTGAGGCTTTTGAGCCAGACAGACCTAGAACTGACAAGGGATTGAGTAAGTTCTACCCTAAAGTTCCACGGGATTCCAGAGATAAACAAATGAAACAATGGAGACAGAACATTATAGTGGAAGGACTATATCCTGTATTAACTTTAGAAGAGCCCACAGGAAGTGAAAGGACTGAGAAAACCAAACACTTAATGACTAGTGGTGATTCAGACGATGATTATATTTAAGATTTATTAATGAAAATTCCACTACCTTATAATGAGGAACCAAGCACAGTGAATCCAAACGCCCCGTTTTTAAAACCACCTTTAATTCCGCAAATGGTACATGAGACGTCAATTGAAAGGGTATTACAAGAAAGAGAAAGAGAAGCATTAAATAAACAGAGAAGTGAATTAATTCAGAAAATCTTTCAATTAAATACAAGTCCCGAAGCCCTGACAATACCAGTAACTATTGGCCCAGTTGTTCCTTTGTACGGAGAAAAACAAGCTAGTCCTAAAGCTCCAGTTATAACTACATCAGTAGTACAGCCAAGAAAAGAACCATTAATAGTAGACGATCAGGCAAGTGAATGTGAATCAGTAATCTCCTTAATGGATTTACCAATAAGCCAACCAGATGGTAGTTCAATCAGAAAAACCACTCCTTTAAATTTACGAGAAGTACAGATGGAGACATCTTCAATATCGAGAAGTGCAACTGTAGTAACTCCTGAAGAGATAGACAGATGCACACGAGAAATAGAGAAACCAAAGACACAGCCAAAGCCATTGGATATATATAAATTAAGAATTGAATTAGAAGAATTGATGGCTGGAAATGTGGGATTGGACAGCTTAAATACTCTTAGTGAGGATGAATTGTTATTTATTTGTAAAACATTACTCGAAATACAAGTGTGTGCCATGAAAAATTGATGGACACCGCAGCCAGCATGGGAATTGACATTGGTAAATCTAAAGTATTGCAGAAACCATATCGAGCAGAATTCTCTGACAAAGATTTAGAAAACATGAATGTGCCAGGAAGAAAGGTGCAGATAAGAGAGCTACTAGCATTATTACAGAAATGGGGAGAGGTAGAAAAACGGAAAGCCAGATGGGCAAAGAAAAAAGAAGAGGTGCGATCAAAACAAATGACTTCAGAATATGTTCTAAAAGAAGCAGAAAAAGTGGAAAAATGATGTCCCATGCGAGAGGTACCAGGTGGAGGTTATGTGCATGTTCCATGGTCCCTGCAGGATATTGTATCGTTTACAAATAATTTCCCAAAATTTCGTGAAAAACCTGTAGAATGGTACAGATAAGTCGAGAGATTTGTAAAGGTTTCAAAGTGTCTTTTGAAAGATTTAGATGGATTATTCGACATTGTAGTTCCAGTAGCTTTATGGATAGAATGTAAAATTGCTGTAGATTGGCCTAGCGATGAGTACCCTAGAGACCCGAAGACAGGGGCTCCTTCCGAAGATGTCATGAAAAAGTACAATCAGGTAATACTTTACCTTAAAGGAAAGGTGCCTGCAAAAGAGACAGACTGGACTAGAATAGATTGAACTACCCAGAATAAGGATACGTCTGTGCATGCATATTATGAACGTTTACTGCAGGTATTCAAACAGTACAGTGGATTGGACAACATAGATATGAAGGATATGACGCATTTCATTTATCGATTTGTGTTAGGATTAAGCCCTGAAATTTCACAATGGATTAAAGATAATAAAATTTGTTGGCAGGCCATAGATGATGTCCTTAAATATGCTAAATATTGTGAAGATAAGCTAGAAAATGAACAAAAGTAGTTAAAGGAAAAAGTCATGTGGGCACAAGTAAAATTAGCAGAGCAACAAGAACATCAGTTAAACCAGATAAATAGTAACCAGAATCAGGGTGATGGAAATGGAGGAAAGCCGAGGGGAAAATTCAATAGAGATGCAGCAAAACGGAAATTCCCTTGTCACGGGTGCGGCAAGTTGGGGCACTGGAAGAACGAGTGTAAGGTCGTGCAGAGTGGTAATGTGCAAATGACTCCACAGACACAGAATGAGGTACCACGGAAAACCCAGCAGCAGGTAGCACAAAATCAGTTACCCCCTGCACCTATGCCAAATTACAGGACCAAAGCACAACAGAGTGTAGACTCCACAAATTGGGAAGGAAGGGAAAGAAGAGATACAGCAACTTCACAATTTCTTCTGAGTGATACATTCTTTTGTGAAGAACCTTACTGACGGTGCCTGAGGGGGGAGGACGAGGAGGGCATGCCTGGCGCCTCCTTGCCGGTAGACCAGTCAGGGCCATACATTGAAGGAAAGGTTGAAGGAAATGATGTCACCTTTCTGTTGGACACTGGTGCTACCCATTCTACTGTAAGAACAGCAGACGTTCCAAACCTACCGCTCTCGGGAGAAGCGTTCCAAGTAGTGGGCGTTTCTAATAAACAAATTAGTATTCCAGTTACAGAACCTATGGAAGTCAGAATAGGTAATTTTAAAGAAATGCATAGATTTGTTGTCTGTGATTCAAGTCCTGTAAACTTGTTAGGACGAGACTTGTTGTGCAAAATGAATTGCACCATTTTTTGCACCCCAAATGGAGTTCGAATTCACACCCCAGACGAAGATGGAATTTACAAACTAATGTTAGCCAAGTGAGACAGAAACTAAAAGACTGACCATAGAGGACTTACCAGAAGAACTGCAACAGACAGTAAAGCCAGATGTATGGGACTTTACTGGAAAAGAAATAGGATTAATGGCAAATGTTGACCCAATAAAAGTGACCGTAAAAGAAGATGCAGTTTACCCAAATACTCAACAGTATAAAATGAGTTCAGAAATAAAACCAGGTGTTGCAGTAGAAATAAAGCGGTTGGTTGAAGCAGGCATTTTACAGGAAATAATGAGCAGTCCATGCAACTCACCCATAATTGGTATAAAGAAACCGAGTGGCAAGTACAGGGTCGTACAAGACCTCCGCAAAATTAATAAGATTGTTGTACATTGCTGTCCAGTCGTGCAAAATCCTGCAGTGATTCTGTATCAGATACCATGGGAGGCTGGATGGTTCACTGTCATTGACCTGTGTCACGCATTTTCCTCTATTCCATTACACCCAGATAGCAAATTTATTTTCTCATTTGAATTTGACAGTCATGTTTATGTTTGGAATCGTGTCCCCCAGGGGTACACAGAAAGTCCCTCGATTTTTAATCAGATTTTGAAAAAGTGCCTTGAGTCATTGGTACTGCCTGGACAATCAGTCCTGGTCCAGTATATAGACGACCTATTGGTGGCGTCTAAAACTCGAAATGATTGTGTTGTTGATACCATTGCTTTACTGAATTATTTAGGTGAAGGAGGACATAAAGTGTCACCAGAAAATTGCAATTTTGTACCACGTCAGTGAAATATCTGGGGCACCAGATAGAAAAGGGTGTCAGAAGAGTTACCTCAGAAAGAATCAGAATAATTAGAAACATGAATTTGCCGCATACCCAAAAAAGAGATTAGAATGTTTCTTGGAGTTGTAGCATACTGCAGGCAATGGGTTGTGGGATTTGCAGTCCTAGCAATGCCACTAATACAATTGACAAAGAAAAGAGCAAAGGACCCAGTTGAGTGGGATGACGAAAGCATGACTGCTTTTGTAAAATTACGAGAATGTTTGTGTACACCTCAAGCATTGGGAATGCCTTACTATTCAAAAGATTTTGCACTCTTTTGTGACACACAAGATACTTGTGCACTTTCAGTCTTGACTCAGATTCATGGATTAGTGCGATGTCCTGTGGCATATTTTTCTTCCACATTATACCCAGTGGCAGCTGCATTGCCCGGATGTCTGAAAGCGGTAGCTGCAACCTGCATGAGCCTTGAGCAGAGTGAATCCATTATTATGGGACATCTAGTAACTGTGTATGTTCCACATGCAGTTGTAATTTTGCTAACCAGGACTAAGACCCAGTATCTCACACCTAGTCAGCTGACTAAGTACAAGAGAATCCTTGTAGGTGCAGGAAATATAACCATTGCTAGATGTAAAGCAACACTGTTACCTAATTCACATACTGCTGAAGTGAAGGTAGAAGTTGAACATGATTACATTGACCTGACTGAATATAGCACCAAACCATGACCAGACATAAGAGAAGAGCCCTTAATTGTTATATGTAATATTCAGAATATGAGCTATTTATAGATGGCTCATGTATGAGACATGAGGAAGGAGGTCTGAGTGCTGCTTACGCAGTGTGCACTTCGGGAGGTCCAGTGGATGCATCCCACTTGCCTGGAGTCAAGTCTGCACAAGTAGCCGAATTGGTTGCCTTGGCAAAGGCCTGCAAATTTGGGATAAATTGAAAAATAACCATATATACTGACAGCCAGTATGGTTACGGGTTGTGCATGACTATGGCCAACTATGGATGCAAAGAGAGTTTCTGACTTCTTTAGGGAATCCAATTAGAAATGGTCAATATGTAAAGGATTTACTGGAAGCAATCCAGTTGCCAAAAGAAGTGGCTGTGGTCAAGTGTGCTGCTCACAAATCTGGCAACGACAAAGTGACAGCTGGTAACCGATATGCTGACCAGTTAGCCATACATTGTGCAAAATATAAAATGGCTGTTAACAAGAAAGTTGAGATGGGCGGAAACAGCTGCCAAATTATGTTGCTAGAAGGTGTGAATACGTGGGAAGAAGTGAGAGACTTGCAGAATGCAGCAGAAATAAAAGAAAAGGAAGAATGGAGGAAGTTAGGTTGTCAGCGAAAGGCTGAGGATGGTGTCATTGTTTATCTTGATGAAATGCCAGTGTTACCCGACTGTCTGCTTGCTCCTATGGCTAGGCTGATTCACGGAGATTCTCATTTGGGAAGAGATGCTATGATACGTCTGTTCAGACAGTCAGAGTTTAATACGAAATTCAGGAACATAGCAGAGGCACTCTGCCAAAGGTGTTTGGTCTGTCAGCAAATGAACCCAGGGAAGAAAACAGTAGTGCTACCAGAAAAGATTGGGAAGATAGAAGGTCCCTTTATACGTTTGCAGATTGATTTTATTCAGTTACCCCCTTGTCGAGGACTAAAATACATACTTGTCATTGTCTGCCTGTTTTCAAAATGGGTGGAGGCTCACCCCACACACAAGAATGATGGCATCACTGTAGCCAAACTTCTACTTAGAGAGCTTATACCACGTTTCGGTTTTCCAGTAACAATTGAATCAGACAGAGGCTGCCATTTTAATAATGAAATAATTGGTCTAATTTATGAAGCATTCAAAATTAAGCAAAAGCTGCACTGTGCAAATCACCCAGAAGCTTCTGGAGAGGTAGAACAATTGAATGGCACTATCAAATTAAGATTGGGAAAGATGTATGAGTCTGCTCAATTGGAGTGGCCAGATGCTTTGCCACTTGTTCTGATGGGACTAAGAAGTATTCCAGACCGGAACACAGGCTTGAGTCCCCATGAGATACTGATGGGAAGAGCAATGAGGCAAGCATGGGTGCCAGGACACAAGCTGCTAAATATATCTGATGATTTAGTACTGGAGTACTGCAAAGAACTGGCTGACCAGGTGCATTCTGTCTATCACCAGGTTGGGGAAGACGCTGTCGCTAGACCAGCAACTCCAGCACATGACCTGAACCCTGGTGATTGGGTGGTGCTGAAGAAGCATACTATGAAAACTTGCCTTGCACCAAGGTGGGGAAAACCACGACAAGTAATTTTGGTTACCACCACACCTGTAAAGTGTGCAGGAGTTCCACACTGGATTCATGCCAGTCATATGAAAAAGGTGACTGAACCTGATGAAACTGAAGCTGAAGGTTGTGCAGCTGAGGGATCTCAAGAAATCGATCCTGAAGTAGCTGAAGACGAACAACCGAGCACCAGTCAGGATGATTGGATTCCAATAATCAACATACCTGCAGAATATGTGAGAACAAGAAGTCAAGCTTACCGAGATAGACAAAGTGATAGTGAGGACGAGATAGGTGTTGAAGAAGGTACTCAGATCATAGAAATCCAAGTCAAAGATGATTCTGAGGAGGAGCAGATAGGGAAAGATCAAATAATCGACACTCCACCAAGAACTCCTGAGCCTGAAAAGGGACAGATAGAAATTAGGGCGGAGGCTCGAGCAGAAGAAAATCAAGGGTTCGAAGAGCTTGAGCAGGACCAGACAGGAGTAGAAAATTGTGTTCAGAACAAAGAAGGTGAATCGAACAAAAGCCAAATTCAGCAAATATCTGAACGTGGCCAAATTAGTGACCAGGCAGAAGAAATAGAAATAAGACCTGAACCTAGTCAGATAGGGAAGGAAACAGAAGACAGCATAGAAATAGATGTGCCACAACCGAATGAAAATAAAAGGGCATTTGAAGAGGGCCAAAGCACAGTGCCAGCTAAAAGACTCAGAAAAGGAGACAAATGGCCTAGATTTGTCAAAAGACTAAGACTGCGTTTAAAAAGAAATAAAAGCAATTAATGAAGAGCCTGAACAAGTTAAGGAAATTACAAGTCAAACTGATCAACCTGTGTTACAACCGAGAAGGAGAAGTCCATGATTAAAGAGACTGAATAATGAATACAAAGGCCCTGAGTGGACCTACATTGTTTTGGAAGATTTTGAAAACTTGGAAATAAGTGATGAAAGTGATGAAGAATTGATTACTGATCAAACTGACGAAGAAGTGAGACCAACCTGAAATTCACACAGGGTAAAAGCTGTGTAAAAGTTACAAAGAGGGGTCAAATCTCCTTAGCCAGAATTGGCTGATCATACTGTTAATGGAAGACCAAAAAAAATTTGTTTAAAAACATGCTGCAGAGTATGTTTATGTAGTATAGCAATAGTACTTATAGTTTGGATAGGACTAACAATAGCCTTACATGATGAGTAAAGAGACAAAGAATGACACTAATGAGCAACTGCCAATAGATACAGAAGAGCTACAAACAAGAGATAAACCAAAAAGAGTAGATACACAAGAGAAAGCCCTTAGCATTAGACAACGAAAGTTAGACTTAGAAGCACCAGATGAGGAAGGACTGCATTATAATAGAATCAAAAATAGAACTCATTTAAATGTATTTGCAAACCTATTGGTACACTTTGTAGAAGCGATGGAAATAGAAGACTGCTATGTCTGTATGAAGTTACCTACTTCGGTAGCTGAAGGCATAACATACCACCATTTGCCCCTAACATATGGAATTTCATGTAGTGTTTTAGCTAGCTTATTCTATAAGAAAGGACCTTTGTAGTATTATTATTCTAATTTAGACATGATATTTTCTGAAGTTCCTATACGTAGAGACCTGAATCCTGTACATACCACAAGAAATGTAGCACGTTACATGAGTGAATTTTTTCTAACTATAGGTACAATAGATATAGCTGACACACACAAGAATAATCTAACTTGTTTATTAAAGAAAAAGAAAAGGTATTTTTGAATATGGTTGAGAAAAGGAGAGAGTATGTCCAAAGAAAGGCAAAAGATAAGAACCATAAAATTCCTAAATGGGCTGAAAGTATAGGGAAGACCTCAAATGGTGGAGCTAATGCTGCTATGTTGCTGGATTTTGAAAAGTTGGGGAAACTCTGTCTCCACAGAGAGAAAACTAGTTATTATAACAATGTATTCATTGGCTCCAGTGAATGTGAACACAAATTTAAGGTATTTGGGGGTTGGGGTTTCAACGATGGAACTGAACCTGTAATTCCCGGAGTTTATTATATATGTGGGAACAAGGCTTATTACAAATTACCAGATCACTGGTATGGGAGCTGCTATTTTGGAATAGTGTTCCCAAAGATTTATCATGTAGACAAAATCACTGGAAACAATGAAGCAACTAATGGATTAGTACGTAGTAAAAGAGCTAGTTTTGGTGAAATAGTAGGTGATATATTTAGTGCATTAATACCAAGAGTGGGAGTGGCTCTGAATACACACAGAATCTGCAAATTGTCAACAGTAGTGGATCGGTTATCAACTGACAGTGCTGGAGGTTTATTGATGCTCAATACCGAATTGGTTGCGATCAGATCTATGGTTTTAAAAAATCGACTTGCTCTTGACACATTATTGGCAAAAGAGGGCGGAGTCTGTAGAATGTTGAAGGCGCAACATTGTTGCACTTACATACCAGACAAAAGTATTGAGATTAAGAGGTATGTGAGAAATATTACTAATTTGGAAAAAGAGCTTAAACCACTGGACGTTGATAGTGCATGGAAGAGATTTACTGATGGTCTGGGAATAGGTTTACTAGTTTTAGGAATAATATTTTGTTGCAAATGTCAAAAATATAAAAAGAAATACTCCGTAAATAGGCGAGGAGTAAAAAGAAATATTGATGAACTCGAATTAGAAGAAATGAATAGTAAAATATATAAGAAAATGAAAAATTCTCATAATAATAATGAGAAGAAGCAGAATAGAAAGTTCGAAGAGATTGAAGTGGGTGAAATGTGAAAAGTTGGCATCTGTTTCATTAATTGGTGATGATATAAAAATATCCTCAAAGAGGGGATTGATGGAGCAAGGATTCGCACACAAAGCGACTTGCTTGTATTCATTAACCTCGAATAACGTTAATTTTGTAAACAACATGTTTGTTTAACTAATTTTGCACAGTTTACATCAAAATCGGGTGTCCGAGAGAAGCTTGCTTATGTGTTTACTAACCATAATACCCTTGCATCTAAAATGCTGCTGCTATGTGATGGTTTCTACTGCGCATGCGTCTGTCATACTCACATGACATGACGTAGACTTTACCTTGGAGGGAATCTGCCGCATCTGCACACTAGTGCTAATATGGCTGCTCTGTGGTCTCACATGCGAGAAGCTTGCACTGCTGCTTTTACTAAGCTGTTCGTTCTGCCTAATCCTAATGCTATAGTTAAAAATAAGATAATGGGTATAGAGTAGAAATACATGGTATACAGTGTATTCATTTATTCTGTGTTCTAAAACTGTTTCTCTTCTACTTTTCATGTATGGTAATCTTTGGGCCTGAGAGGTGCTATTACTCCATTTTGAAAGTCCTTCTGCGCATGACAAGCTCTAGAGAGAAGCTGAAAACATTTGTCATTGAATGGGAGCCAAAGACTGTCACAGCCAAGATGCGCCTGGGAAGATGAACCTTAACCCTTCTAGAAGAAGCAGAACTGTACTCAAAATATTACAAATTATACAATGTTAAATTCGCCATAGTTAGGTGGAAGGAATATGTCGTGTGAAAATAAATTGGTGTGTGGGAACGTAAAATTATTATTCAACACTGAAGTAACAATTTGAGGTGGTGTGATGACCTCCCCTTTTCTCTTGTCCAATCGAAATTGGTGACTAAGAGCAGAGGTCTGCAGAGCACTCTGTCCGAATATTTGCTGACCCAATTGGGGTCCGGAAAGCTGAGGTGCTGGCGAAGCACTTTGTCTGTGAATTTGATAACCCAATCGAGGTTCTGGCTGTTAGCAGCAAAGAGGGAGTAGCGTAGGCGGTGCAACTGAACTACGGGTGGCAGTCTTAACCTTTGGTGGTCCTGTCCTGATCCAAATCTGGTTTTCCTGTGCTGATTCTGATCTGCACCTGCTGGCCTACTGGCAACTGCAACTTTGGAGTTTCTGTCCTTTCAACTGACCCGTGGCCACGGTTGGTCCTGGCACTATTCTAGGTAAATATAAATCTGGGTGGGTTTCCTCATTACATTTTGCGTCCTTCTCTTTACCCTCCCTAATGTGGTTGAAGCTTTGATTGCATATATTTCCTTTTCTTATCCTTCCCTTGGTAAATGATAAATTTGTGTTTGCTGATTTTAAAAGCATGTTCCACTTTTCTTACCCTCATTATAGTTTAATGCTAAATGTTCTCATGATTGCATGATATGTGTTTATGTGGATCTTCACCCTCCTTTTTGAAAGTACATAAGTTTGGTTATTCAATTTAATAGTGTGTTACATTTTCTTACCTTCCCTATAGCTATATGGTCTATTGGTTTTCGTGGTTGCATATTATGTACCCTCTTTTTAATCATCCTTTGATAATTGCTTAAAGCTGTGTTATTAGTATGTTCCTTTCCTTACCCACCTTTAGTCAAACTATGTAAATTGTCCTATTAAATAGCATGTTCCTTGTTCTTACCTTCCCTTTAAATTACTAAATGATTGACATAATATATATTTTGCATAGCTATACACTATTTCTGATTTAGGGTATTGATAGTCTTATTGCTTTCAATCTTTGGATCATGACCTTTGGTGAAATTTAGATAATATTTTTAAACCTTCCCGAGTCTGTGGTTATTATATGAGTGCAAATGTTATTTACTTATTATGCTAACTCCCCGATCCAATAGGTTACAGGTACCAGCGACAAGGATTGGTAAGTCAATGGTATAGGACCTTGTAGGTAAAATAAACTGGTAGTAGAGCAAGGGTTACCTGACCAAATTATTGAGTTATTGATTTATGGGCCCAGGTGAGTATGGTAACATTTATAGTCAGAGGACCTGCTCGCTCTATCACTCAGTTAACACTGGAAATGTTCCCCAAACCTCTGGCAAGGACTGTTTGACCCAGGCTGCTCTCAAGGATTATGATCCTCGTTTTGAGTCCATGAATCCCGGGTGATGTTCAACAAGGGTACAAAAGTCTGTGAACCTCAAGACAGGGTCAGTGAACCTTTAAAAATATTTTTAAAAACAAGCGTGGTCTGACCATGTGCCAGGCCCTCTAGCCATCCCCTGATGTGCATGCACAGAGATGGTTGGGTGGTTGGCTGCTCTTGGTTGGTGGGGGGCAGTGTTGGATGGAGGGCCTTGCAAAAGACAGGCCCTGCAGCCAACATCTGCTACTCATGACTGAAAGAATACCCAGTGGTGGTTACCCGTTCAGAGGTCACCTGAAGATTGTGAGCTGATTAATTTCCCTGTGCCCCTAGGTCTCAGATTTGCTCAGTGTTTGTAGGGTTTCTTGGTTGGTGGCTGATTAAGAAACCGAATAGTGTGCTCACTCACCATGCCGGGTGAGGCATCTTTTAGCCCATGTGTCAAAATGTTGCCCAAAAGATTTCAAATTTCCTCTCATTTACCATGGGGATGCACTAAGTAATAGGGGGTAAGACATAATGCAGGGGCTTTAGGCGTAGAGTTGTGGCCTGATGTGAGGATGGGACATCCTCTTTCCTACTTTTAAAAAAAGAATCCCTTGCATCCAGAAGGCATTCGGCAGATTGGTGGAAAATCCTCCAATTGTTCACTCTGGAGCAGAAAGATTCTTCAGGCTTTATGGGTGGAGGGTATAGACCTAAGCAAGCCATCCCCCACCCCATTCTTTTTTTAAATAGGAAATCCTTGGGTGTAATGGGCTTTCACCACCCCCCAGGGCGGATTTGGCTACCCCCCCCCCCCCCAGGCAACCTTTCTAAATGGCCAGAAAGACTGTTGTGGCGCTAGGAGCGGATGTAAGACCCAGTGCCTGAGTGGCATGAATTGCCCCATATTTTCTTTTCTTTTTTTTATTTGGCCTGATATTTAGTGGGCTTTCTGCCCTGCCTGGGGGTTAAATTGGAGTTAAAGCCCCAATGTGCCTACTGAAGGTTGAAATGCACAACTGGAAGGGTGAAGATTTGTGGTCAACAATGGCACCCATCACTACCCCTCGTATTTGTTGGTAAAAGGTTTGATCAAAGAGGAACACGATGTTATTGAGGCAAAACGTGATCATGTTAAGTAACATGTTATCATGAATATGTGTGTGTATATTAATAAATATATGTATATATGTATATATATATATATATATATTCACTGAAAAAACCATAGGTTTAACACCAGTTATAGTTAGCTGGAAATTTTACTGACATAAAACCATTGAAATTCCCACGTTATAGTTAGTTGGACTCACTATAACTTGCACGTGTAATGCACTGATGACACCATCCAGTGAATGTGTGTCTTTCAGATAAATAAATATGTTTTATATATGTATGTTAAGGTCGATGGAAGAATATTTGTTTAAATTATTGTCTTAATGGATGTTTCTTTTTAAAAAAATAATTGGATATCTGCCTTATTAAGAGTATCTTAGTGAATACATATATTAGCGAGTGAAAGTAGGTCAGTCTCTCTGTCATCAGTGATGTCATGAGTGATGTCACTGACCATGTCATGAGTGATGTAATATGTGATGTCATCAGCAGTGCATTACACGTGCAAGTTATAGTGAGTCCAACTAACTATAACGTGGGAATTTCAATGGTTTTATGTCAGTAAAATTTCCAGCTAACTATAACTGGTGTTAAACCTATGTTTTTTTCAGTGAATTTAATAGGTTTTTTAAATGCTAATTCCTAACTATAACTGGTGTGAAACCTATGGCTTTTTCAGTGAATTTCATAGGTTTTTTAAATGCTAATTCCTTTCTATATCGAGTTTCTAACCTTTTTTTTTTTTACAATTTGCTGTTTTTTTTTAAGTATTCATTTTTTTAATATATTTTTTTTCTTTTGCGCTCTGGGTGCGCGCTCCGGGAAGCTTTCAGCTAAGCTCTCCGGTAAGCTTTCCGGTGAGCTCACCTGAAAGCGCACCCAGAGCGCTACTGTCGTTCGTGAAAAAAAATATGAATGAAAAGTTAATAATAATGCAAAACATTTCGCTCCATACAAATAAAATCCGTTTTTTTTTATAAGGAAAATGATTATGTATTTCTGTAAAAGTTTGATGACGTCACTTTGGCGCGCAACGTAAGTGCCCTCGGAAGCGCCTACGATCGCGCCGCGTAAACGCACCCGGAAGCGCCCAAGATCGCGCCACGTTTGCGCCCCGTAA
This sequence comes from Lissotriton vulgaris, assembly GCF_964263255.1. NCBI lineage: Eukaryota > Metazoa > Chordata > Amphibia > Caudata > Salamandridae > Lissotriton > Lissotriton vulgaris. The sequence continues at coordinate 16,327 of NW_028241996.1, forward strand.
GCGCCTACGATCGCGCCGCGTAAACGCACCCGGAAGTGCTCCGGAGCGCGCTGCGTAAGCGCGTCGGGTCATGTGACCCTAAAATAACACTTTTCATTGGTTGCTAACAGTTGACAAAGAATGAAATCCCCACCCATTTCCTTCACTATTGCTTTGTACTTGGAGAGAGCAAGAGCTGTTCTGTGTACTATCTTCATCTCCTACTTTCCTGATCTACAGCAATGGCTGCAAGAGAGTCATCCAGCAGTGATTCAGAGGCATTTGTAGATGAGGACCCTCCTAGGCAGAAGAAAAAAATCCATTTCATCTGGAAATTTTATAACATCCCTGAAGGAGAAAAAAAAGTCAACGCTCCAAAAGTAACCTGCAAAATATGTGGTAGTACTTTATCCAGAGGCAATCCTCTGAAAAAATATAGTTTTGGAAATGCCAATTTAATCAGGCATGTCAAAAGAAGACACCCAAACAACTTTGCGAGGGAGAGTGTCAGAGACCTGGCACGGAAATTACCCACAGATGGCGGCAGCACCTCCACTGGTGGAGCAACACCTTCGGGACCATCCCGTAGAAGAATGGTCCCTAACATACAGCCAGAGTTTGCAGGCATCAAATTTCTGTGCACGGAGTGTGACGAACTGCTCTGCTATGGGGAGCAGAGTGTTGAACTCATTGCCCAAAAGAAACAGCAACACCGCTGCCCTGACAGTCCCTAAATTTTCACATTTTTTTGCTCCTGTTGAGCCGTTTTGGAATCCCTGTTTTTTGTTTTTCCCTTGACAAAAATCCAAAAAAATTATAAAATTGTTTTAAAAAGCCAAAAAAAGTTCAAAAAGTTCAAAAAACACAAAAAAATATAAAACAACAAAAATAAGAAAAAAAAAGTTCTTTTTAGAACTACCTCCAATTTCTAAATAAAGGCTTTTTTTTTTATAAACTGTCATCTTTTTCCCTCATTTTACGCTCCCCGGTGCGCTACCTGGTGCGCGTACCGGGCGCTTCCCCCGCGCAAAACGAAAAAAAAAAAATTCTTTTAAATGCCCCGCGGGGCCCTTTTATAGCCCCCACATCAAACCTAGGGGGTCAAGGGGGGGGCTACCCTGCCCCCTTATGGTCATTTCCCCCTTTGTTTTGGCCACCTCTCGTGTCTCGATCCTACAGAGACACAAGATGGCGGCCGCTCCGGACTGTTTCGAATGTTTACAGACAACTGAGAGCCAATCAGCTTTCTGCGCGCAAGTCGCGTGTCGCGCCGGGAGCGCACTCCGGTGCGCGCACCGGAGAGCGCCTATAGATATATATATTTTTTGGAACCTAAATTACTCAAAATCCACTGCAGCACATATCTTGAGACATAGCAAAGGCACATCGGGCTACCAGTCCCTACAATTTTGCCAAGTTTGGTGGAAATCCATTCAGCCGTTCGGGCTAAAAGTGAAATCGACCGCCCTATGGAAATTAACATGGGGAAAACGCGTTTTGGGACCCCCCTTTTATCTCGGCCCCCGCATGACGTATCCCCCCCAAACTTTCAAGGAAGAACCGGAGCTCGACGAGGCCATTTTCAGGAAATTTTCAGGCAGATTCGTCAACCGGTGCCAAAGTTATTCCAAATAGAATTTTGAGATTTAACATTGAAAAAAATCCTAACTATAACTACCCACTGGCGACTGCCATACATATATATATGTCCAAGAGGTCGTCGTATTTCACTCTGCCTTCCACGCAGAACAACGAAGAGAGCGAGATCACAAGTTAAGTGCAGTTTCTCAGTGCAATTTATTTCGTGCCAAAGTTACAGCCTGCAATTCCGCCATGACGCGTTTCACCTCGAGAGAGGCTTGTTCACATAGCGTGTCATGAACACAAACGAGGGTTTATAAAGTGCTAATGCATAATTCATTTCAGATGTGCAGATTACATTTTTTTCAAATCATAGACAGTGAAGACATCCTGTGTTCAGTCAAACAAGAATAAAGGACATAGTGCCCAACGGGTTCAAATGTGCATAAATGCAATGGTAGAGTATAAACATTGTTATTTTAAAATTTATATAAATAAATAAATAAATTTCATTTCATAAATATACACATGGTTAAAAGTTATTAATCCATAGTAATTTCATTAATTTCATCGATTATACTCCATATATATACACAATTTAATCAGTATATATAACACATATAGTTTCAGGAACCCTGATTTATCACTTGTAAAAACACATGGCTCCACACAAGAGAGATAATTGCGCCCCAGTGGGCATACACAAAAAAACTGCACAAACTAAATAAAGATAATAAAGACATGCACTTCTAAGTCAACCTCTTATGGTTACTGCAGATCAGAAAGTGTTTTTAAAGTGAATAAGTGCTAATACTAATAGTTAAAAACATGCTACAGTTAACAGCAGGTAGCAGAGTCTGATAAAAACAGATTGAGAGTCGGTTAGGGGAAATTACTGTTTACATTAAGAATGATTCTCAGCAGATATGTTCTAGCTAGAGGCAGGTGTAAAGATCCTCGCTATTATTTAAACCCCCCGGGTTCTTTGTGTTAAATTCAAGAATGAACCTGGTCTCCAGAAGGCGCAGTTTTGCGTCTCGGTTACCCCCTCTTTTTAGAGGCAAGACCGAGTCCACAAGGAAATATTGCAAGCTGCTGGGGTCACTATTATGCGTGGTTTCAAAGTGTCTAGCCACTGGGTAGGCCTGATCCTTTCCGGAAATTGCCCTAAGATGTTGCAGGATGCGCTTGTGGGCAGGTGGGCGCGTACTCCCCACATATTGTAGTCCACAAGGGCATTGCAGGACATAGACAACGTATTCTGTCCTGCATGTTAATCTTTTGTTGATAATAAAGGGTTTGTCTGAAAAAGGGCGTGGGACCTGAGTTTTGTTAATCCCGTGGCGACAAGCTTTACAGGTAAGACACTTTTTGAAACCAGTAATGTGATCCATCCAGGATTTTGTGGGTTCTAGCATGTTGCTGACTAGGGCACTGGCAAGGCTAGGAGATTTGCGAAAAGTTATGCTAGGTTTGTCTGGTACCAGGTCACCTATTATAGGGTCACCTCTGACCAGATTCCAGTTCTTGTTTAGAATTTTCCTAATCTGGGAATGCTGGTTACTGTAGGTTACAATGGCTCTAGATTGAATTTGCTCATTGTTACCACATTCTGCATTGGGTTTAGTTTTAGGCATTAGTGCATCCTCCCTCGTGACTTTCCTAGAACGTCTAAAGGCTCCCTCTATTAGAGTACTACTATAACCTCTTTGCAGAAACCTGGTTTTGCTAGCCTGTTGTGCCAGGTCACACTCCAAATCGGAGCTGCAAATTCTCCGCAGTCTCAGCATCTCCCCATAGGGGATGCTGCGGATCAGGTGTTGGGGATGCTGACTGCTGGCGTGTAGGACTGTATTGCCAGCAGTTATTTTTCTGTGTAACCTAGTTTGCAGAGTACCATCCCTGATATAGACCTCCACATCTAAGAAAGTGAACTTTTCTTTGTCAATGTGTGATGTGAATTCAAGGTTCAAACTGTTCATATTCAACTGTTTCACAAAATCAATAGCCTCTTCCTGCGACCCTCTCCAAATTAAAAATAGGTCATCAATATACCTTAGGTAGAGCATAACCTTATTTTGCATGGTCTCCATGTAGTCACCCATAAGGACCTGCTCCTCCCATAGCCCCATATGTAGACAAGCGAAGCTAGGGGAGAAGCAGGCCCCCATAGCCACCCCTCTCAATTGCTGGTATATTTGATTATTGAAAATAAAAAAGTTCTGTTCCAAACAAATCTTCAACATACCAACAATCATCTTGTTATGCTGTAAGCATTCAATGGGGCGTTTGCCAAGGTAATACTCAACTGCTTTAATACCATCGCAGTGTCGGATTGATGTGTACAATGAAGTTACATCCATGGTAATAAGCAATAGTTCATCATCCCAGGTAATTGAGGCCAGTTTGCACAAAAAGTCAGTTGTGTCTCTAACATACGAACCCAAGCTCTTTACCCATTCTTGTAGGAAGTAGTCAATATAGCGGGAAATACATTCCGTGGAGCTGTCTATGGCCGATATTATTGGCCTGCCAGGGGGCACAAGGGCGTCCTTGTGCACCTTAGGCAGAAGGTAGAAGCTGGGGATGACTGGATAGTCTTTCTTTAGATATTTATATTCATCAAATGAAATTAAGCCACTACTTCACCATGCCATTAGCTTTGAATTTTGGTCGGTCCAGGCAGCTTTAACAGTGGACAAGTTGCTCTTTTTATAACAGTTCATATCGCCCAATTGGAGCTCCGCCTCCTTGATATATTCCTCACGTTTCCAAAGGACAATATTTCCGCCTTTGTCGGCCGGCTTAACTATGACTTTGTCATCGTTTTTCAGTTTTTTGACCAAGTTGTAATAGCATTGATTGTTTCTGTTGATGACTTTTTCTTTATTATTCGACAACAATATTAAAAATATAGTAAACTTTGTAAAAACAATAGACATAGTATTCCCACTCCAGTCAGTGCAACAGTAGGAAAAGCGTTGGATGCCAGATAGGTGAAATTTGCTACTCACACTCCAGTTTGTGCAACAGTAGGGAAAGCATTTGACACTGGAGGGCTAAAATGTAATATTGAATCCAGTCTGTGCAACGGTAGGGAAAGCATTGACATCGGAGGGCTAAAATTTGCAATTCCCACTCCAGTCTGTGCAACAGTAAAACAATGTAATTCACTTCAAACACATACCATATTTTAATTACTTTTCTAATTGCCCCAAAATATAAAGCTATTAATATAAAAAATACATAAATATAAAATAAATAATGCAAATAATTATTAAACATTGTAATAATTTATTCAAAATTTGAAACTTTTTTATTACTTGAATATTTTAATAAAATACAACATTATACTCACAAACATAGCAACAAACAATTAAATATAATTAAAATAAAAAAACATGACGCAATTAACATAACAATTACTATATAAACTAATTAATAATAACTTATGAATTATTTGTTAATTAATTATAATTCAATAACTCCCCACCTTATTGCCCTACAAACAAAACACAAAATATAATTTTTTAACAATTTATATAAATAATACTACATTTAATATATAATTAAACTATAATAATTAATTGATTAATACTATTTAACTTCCCACCCTTTACCCCTGCAAACACTACAATACACACCTAATAAATTGCAAAAAATAATATATGTACACAATGTTCCTAATTAATTATAACTAATACATTATTACTTAATTCACTTCCTACCCTATACCACTAGACACAAAACAGCCCACACCAAAAATACCTCTCAATAAGTAAAATAACTACACTATTTCCATAATTATCAATGAACTAATTAATGATAAAAAAATTATCTATAATTATACCCCCACAATCATAAAAATACACTCCTAAATATCACTTGGCTAATATATTAATTAAAACATTTACATAATTAATGATAAATTAAGTAATTTATACCAATGAAGAAAATTACTTATTAATTAATTACACTTGATTTACTTCCGACCCTGAACCCTAGCAACCCTCACAACCCGCCACAACATTAAATTACTATTAATAAATAAATAAAACAAAAAAAACTATAATTTAAAACTATTAACAGCAATTATACAAACAATATGTTACATATACAATTAAATATGGAGTAAAACACATACAAATATTTGAAAAAACCATCTTTTTTATAATATTAAATAACTTACCTAAAATCTGATATTTCTGACCACGATATTTCTGTATCACGATATTAATGTGTGACAGTTTTAACAACTCGATTTTTTGTCTAGTTTGATATTAATATCTCAATATGATGTCAAAATAGTGCACTGCCCATGTCATACTACCGGCCTTTCAAATCGAAGCCTATAGAGACACTGTGAGCTCAGTGGAGAGTTCATACATGGCCTCCTTAACAGATTGCTCAACACCGGGGCACGTTTCTCAAAGGTCTTCCGTATCAACTTGAGTGGTTAATTTTCCATAAAGGCTTCCTTGAGGTGCATCAATGTATAATTCAGCCCCGTCATGAAAGTGTTGACGTGATTTGACTGTGGGTTGTGGTACTCTTGGGCTGCACGATGTCATGGTTGGCTGCTATGCCATTTTCAACAAGAGTGATAGTGTAATTTGATTTAAAGTTCTGATGTACACGTGAGGTAGAGAACATAAGAAGTAATTAGATCAAGAGCTTTGTACCTTCTTATATTTGAAAACTTAGCTCGGAAATTCTTTCTAACATCTTTTGATCATAGTTAAATACAGTGCAATTTTGTAATTCTTCAACATGGGGCCTGAATCAGTTTCTATCATTACTCTTTATATTTCCAAGTCAAGTCAAGTCAAATAGGCTTTATTTCGACATAAAAATATCTTAAAAAGCATACATGCATAATAAATTCATTTAAAACATTACTAGGTAAAAAACATAAAAAGCCCTTGAAATACTACGACTCAACGTTTTTTCTACAATTTCTGGAAGGGAGATTGTTTAAGTTAGCTAAAAAAGGTAATAGGTCAGAAACAGACCATATGTTAAAATCATGATTAAACAATTTGCCTAAGTTTTTTTGACCGTATTCGCCATGCCCAACCTAGGTACTTCGAGGTGGCGCATGCGAAGAATGAACGAGTGTCTGTAATTAAAATTCGTAGTGCCACATTACAATGTCTGGTACCCAAGGTGAGACACATTGGTTTAATCCATTTCTTACGAGGAACCTTATAGGCAGGGCACTCGAATAACAGATGGGGGACAGATTCACGACGCTGAGGGCAGAATGGGCACCATGGCGCAGTCTGGTATGGGATTTTCCAGTGGGATGTGAGCTCCATTACAGGGAGAAGACCTACTCTAAACTTGAAGTACAGGGATCTATCCCATGGGGCAGTAATAATGTCCAGATACAATTCTCTGATGGGGGCATCTTTAAACTCCACAAAATCTCTGGTGGACTTACAGGACGTTGAGGAAGAGTTTCTTTTGCTTGCCACCCATGACCAGTAGAGTTGTTTTAGCATGGATTTAGGCGGGGCTGAATGTTGATGCCATGCTTCTTCCAGCCCCAGATTGGCAAGTAGAGCCTTAATGTCCCTTAGCCATTTTATTTTTGCCCAACTAGTAGAATTAATTATCTCCCGTAGGCCATCCGCGTAGCTTGAGAGCTCTGGCACTCTCCAGATGCGGGCCCACAGTAGCAGGGGGCGTAATTTAGCTTGATCTTCGATCGCCCGGCAGCCCATGTCCAGTTGCAAGGGTAGAATAGGGATAGAAGGGCCAAGAGACATTAGGCTTCTCAGGAAGGTGTTCTCGGCTCGGGTTAGCTCCTTCATGTTTGACATCCCCCATAGCTCCGCCCCATAAAGTGCTGCACTCACTCCTCTGGCGGAGTAGATGTCCATTACTGCCGCTATTGGTCTTGTAGATGCTGCTCTCTGCTCTTTCAACAGGGCCCCAGTCACTCTTTTTAGACTCAGCAACATTTTAGTCAAATGGCAGTCCCATTTCATTGAGTCCACCAAGCGGATGCCCAAATAGTCAAACATCTTAGTTCTTTCTAATGCAACGGACCCCAATGTTGGGGGGGGCCGGGCTTTTGTGGGGGGTTCAAAATGAGATACTTAGTTTTGTCTGTATTGATACAGAGACCTCTCTGCTTGCAGAAGTTGTCAAATCCGGAAAGAAGCTGCTGGAGGCCCATTGGGGATTTTGACAAAAGTAAAGTATCGTCAGCAAAGAGCAAGGTAGGGATTGAGCGACCTGCCAGACGGGGCGCGTCTGCTGGTATCTGGGTCAAGAAGTCCACCACCCCATTTACATATAGGGAGAATAGGGTTGGGGCAAGTACGCAGCCTTGCCGCACACCTCTATTCACCTCTATTCTTGAGGTCTTTTGTCCATTTGGCCCCCAACTTATTTGGGCGTAGTTATTTTCGTGGAACCTCATGATCAGATGGAGCAGGTAGGGTGGCATGCCAAGGTCACACAGCACCTTCCACAAATTGTTTCTTGGCACCAAATCGAAGGCCGTCCGGAGGTCCGGAGGTCGATGAAGGCCAGATATAAGGTACCCTTCCCAATCGTGACGACCTTCCAGTAGATCATGAGTAGCCTTAGCGATTGTTCTATCGTCCCTGTACCGGCTCTGAACCCAGCTTGAAAGTCCGAGAGTATCTTATTTTCGTCTGCCCACTGCTGGACCCTAGATAAGAGGACCTTCCCCGCCACTTTTTGGGAACAATCTATTAAGCTAATTGGTCTATAATTAGCTGGGTCATCTCTTGAGCCTTTCTTGTGCAGGGGGACATCCTCGGCTGCCATCCAGGAAGCAGGGAGGGGGGCGCCTGCCATAGCTGCGTTCAATAGTGATGCAATCAGCGTACCCCATTCGCTTGTGTCCATGCGGAGGAGATCGCCAGGTAGGCCATCAGGTCCAGCTGCTTTGCGAGGTACCAGAGATTTTATGGCAGTTTCAGCCTCTTTCCTGGAAAATAAGATTTCCTCATGGCTGCCATCACCTTGGTGGATCTGAGGTAATGGAAAATCCATCGCTTCTACAGCAGGTGCAGTATACAGTTTTGCGAAGTGTGAGTGCCACAGTTCTTCGGTTATATTACATGTGATGACAGTGTCCAAAGGTCTGTGTTTCCTTCGTAACAGGTCCCAAAAGCCCTTTGCATTTTTGTCTGTGCTAGCTGCACGAAGCTCCTGCCAGAAGGCGTCTTCCCAGTCTCTCCTGGCTGCCTTTAATACAGATTTGTAGGACTTACGTTTGGCAGCTATCGCTGATGCATCACCACTCTTTACTGCCATGATTAGGGCTCTCTTTCCAGTACGGCACGCCGATGAGTACCAGCCTGATTTGCCCTGTCGCTTATCATGGTTTTTGTTTCCCTTAGTGTTTAGTTTAACCAAGAACAAGTCCCCTATCGATGTCGAAACCTCACTAAACATGACTGAAATCTTGGGCGGGCTAGGGGGATGATTTTCCAGAATTTCAGAAGCTGCAGCAATAATGGCTCTGATACAGGATAGTTTTTCTTCATCAATAGCCACTTTGTCCCATTTTAGGCGTCTGAGGCAATTTGAGGGGACCACCCCCCCCCAATGACCTCTGCTCAGATGTGCCAAGAGCTCCAGGAAGCGAACCGCTGTCCCTCCACCAATGTATTAGGGTTAATGAAAGTGCATTGTGATCACTTTCCAAGGAAGGCAGAACTATCATGTCCTCCATGTAAGCCCACAAAGGAAAGTTTAAGAGGATGTAATCTATCCTAGATGAGTGGCCCACCCTATTATACGTGTGTGCCCCCTCTAGGTCTGACCGTGTTCTCCCGTTGGCTGCTCTCAAGCCGTACTCTAGTGTAAGGGAATTCAATTGGACGATTTTGGGTGTCCATTTTTTGACAATTGGAAGATCGAGGGACGGAACGCCTCTCCTTGAATCTTCGTCATGCAAGTCCAAGGATTCATCGGCCATCAAGGGCTCGAATGTGCAGTTGAAGTCCCCCATCACCAAGATTAGAGAGTCTCCACGGCACTCCCCCAAGGCTGCTTCTAGAGCCAGGAGGGTTGGTGACGAGGCCCTCCCTGAAGCCCCTCGTGTGTAAATATTAAAAAACTCCAGCTTCTCAACTTTGCTTGGGCATTTTACAGTGAGCCACATCAAATCTGGTGATTTTTGGGGATGATGGTGCACTCGCCATCCTAGTGTTATGTCAACCCAGACTAAGAGACCTCCAAATGGACGCCCTCTTCCTGATACTGGAATACCTGCCGGGACAGAGAAGGTAGCATGCCCTACTCTGTGCCTTGGTTCCACACACCACGTTTCTTGGAATGCGCAGACTGCGTGGGGCTCAGTAAGCGCCACCCATTCCGGGACATCCAATTTATTATTTAAGCCTGCCACGTTCCAGCTGACAGCCTTCAGGGTAGGGCGAGTCGAAAACCCAGCGCATCCAGCATCCCCACTAGGGGCCCCCAAGTTTTCTGCTCCTTCCATGGGCTCAGTAAACTCAATCCCACAGCCTGAGGGGGAGGTGGGCGTGAGTTGGGACGCAGGGGGGGTAACTAATATCGAAGGGACCCTCTCAACTGTGTGTGATACATTAACCTTAGGTGGAGGGGCATTTAATGCCACTTGATTGCCAAGTCACCAACCCCATCCCTGGGGTGGAGCCGCTTGGGTCGGCGTCCATGCCCTTGCTCTAACATCCAGAGTTGGATAGTGGGGGTACCATGCTCCTTTACCTGCATCCGGCAAAAACTTCTTAAACCTAGGTGACGGGAGAGGACGATAGAAGTACCCCAGGTCCCTGGTTTGGATGTCGCAAAAGTTGTGTAGCGACTGCTGACTGCAGATCATACCTGCTGCTCTAGGATCGCTGAAGGTAATCAGCACGCAGTCCCCAGTTAGATCCTTGCGTCTATTACCAATCCACCCCACACGACGGACATAGGCTATTCTGCCATCAATATGCCCAGGGAGGGGTCTATTTGCTCTAAGCCAGGAGAGGGTCTTGTGTTTGAGGTCAGAGTACAACTCACAAGAACCCTCTTCGAGCTCCGGTACCCCCGTGAGAATAACCACGTACGGTTGGCACCCAGGGGGGAGGCTAGCATTGGGTGTGTTTGTTTTTGCCCTGCCTGATGATAATTTAGCTGGAGATTTAGCTAGAGGTTTAGGCGCAACCTGGCTGCCAGGAATGGGAATAGATGGAGTTATATTTCCATTTGGCGTGGTTGACGCATTTACAGCTACTTTAGAGGTTGACGCTGTAGGCTCAGGGTTGGGAGCAAAATTAACCTTGGGGGCCTTCGGTGTTTGGGTATTGGATTTTTTCCTTGGGGGGCCCGAACTGGGTCTAAGATTTGAGGTTTGAGGAGCGGGGCTGGTTCCTATATTAGACTGTAGTGTCTGTGGGGCCTCCCCAAGTACAGGCACTTTTTGACGAGACATTGGCTCCGAGGGTACTAGTGTAGCAGCACCACTCCTTGACCCTCCATTGTCTTCTCCCTGCATCTTGGAGTGAAATTTAACCAACGACTTCACAGCGTAGAAATTATCCAGCATTGATTGCTCAAGGGTGGCTAATTTTCGTGTGAGACAATCGATCTTGTCTGCAAGGGGCATCACCACAGACTTGATTAGGCCCTCAATATCAAGGGGTAGAGTGGCAGTGTCGGTGTGCACAGCCTGGGGAACTGGGGTGGATCTAAAAGACGCTGACGGGTCTGTTGTGCCTGGCGAGCAAGCAGAACCTTTAGTTAGCGTGACTCTAGTGTGGGTGTTAGTAGTTTTTGGTTGTAGAATGTGATTTGAAGGATTACCCCCTTTGGTCACATTGTGTCTGCTTTCTTTACTGAATGGTTTTAGAGAGCCCCCCCTGCGAGGGCTAACAGGGCGCTTTCTTTTCCTGGGTGCAGCAAGTCCTGGTGCTGATTTCCCTGGTGGGATAGTTACTAAAGCCGCTACTATGGAAGTACTAACTTCAGTAGGTGCGGCTGTGGGGGGAGGATGTAAAGCTTCGTTGGGCGTGACAGAAGGACTTTGGGCATTGTTGATCTCGCGATTAAGATCATGATTTTGGGCCCCCAGCAAAGGATCAATTGGGTCAGGTGGGTTAAGGTGTGTTGAGTCATGGGCAATGTCCAGTGCAATGGTCGATACCCTTTCTAAGCTTGCCCTGATCCGACTCACCCTCTCATCAATGTCCGGAGAGTCAATTACCACAAGTGGTGTAGATGGTACATTTGCTGGGCTAGTGGCTAGGGCAAGGGCTCCCAAGGATGAGCGCTTGTGTGACAGGCCCCTGTAGTCCCGGGATAGTCTTCGTTCAGCTAGGATTATCTCCTTTTCTACAATGGAGACAGCCCGAGTTATAAATTGATCCATTGTGCCTATGACTACGTCTCCCGCAGCTTTCCTAGATTTGCTTGCTCTAGTCCCTGTGGCCATTTCTGTTGGACCCGGCCCTTTTGGCAGGTTCACCCTGACACTTTTTGCTTTTTCCTAGCCTGTTTCTGGAACCTGGTGGTGGTGATTTTAGGCCTCTGCGCACTTTTTCACTGTGGTACAGTGTAAAGTGCGTGAGCTCTCTGTGTATGTGTGGTAAGTGACCTGCCCTCCCATAGGAATGAATGGGGAATATGTATGCCCATGGTAGTTCCTGATGTGTGGGGAGTGCAGGGTCGAGTTTGGTATCTGCAAACTCGTGTGATTGAATGCTGCGCAATGGTATATGCGGCATGATTGTATCTAGTGTGGAAGTGCCACTTCTAGAAGTTGGCATATTTGTGTAATTTGTGTCTGCTGTGTGATTGGCTGAGGCTGGCTGGTGAGCCTGGCTCCAAGAGTCTGGGAGAGTCTGCCCCGGTGGTGAATGGAGTGTTTAGCATGCTGATGTGAGGGGAGGAGTGAGCCTGGGCCTGCTTGTGGATTGACCGCCTGGTTTGAGGGTCCATCTTGCTACAGTGTCCAAACAAAGCAGGGGTCACCAAGGAGGCACTGGGGTGGCTGAAAGCCTTTCTAACCGACCGTTGCTTTCAGGTTCAGAGAGGCACTCTCCTCTCGGACAGCATAGCCTTAGAACAGGGGGTGCCTCAGGGCTCTGCCCTGAGTCCCACCCTGTTCAACCTCTATATGGCTCCGCTAGCAGAGGTGGTCCAATCGTACGGCGTAGAGCTAGTCTTCTACGCCGACGATACTCAACTGCTGATATCCCTGTCCCAAGCTCCCTCCTTAGCTGCTGACAACTTTAAAACCTGTATGAGCGACCTTGCAGGTTGGATGACCCAACACTGCCTCAAACTTAACGGCTCTAAAACTGAGGTGTTAGTAATAGGAGGTAAGGACACTAGCTGGACCAAAGACTGGTGGCCATCCTGTCTTGGGCCTCTACCCTCCCCTTGCAGGGAAGCTAAGAACCTAGGTATCTGGGTGGATCCCAAACTTTCGTTCAACAGCCACGTAAATAAAGTGGTAGGGAAATGTTTTGGGGTCATGAAAACCCTCAACCGCACCCTGGACCTCCTTCCCTTGGAGGCCAGGCGTACCATGACCCAAGCCCTAGTAACCTCTCAAATGGACTATGGCAACGTACTTCTTCTAGGAACCTCGGAAAAAAACATCAGGAGACTGCAGGTGCTCCAAAACTCAGCAGCACGTCTAGTTTGTAGACTACCTAGAAGAGCTGCCTCTAAACCTACCCTAGCGACTCTGCACTGGTTGCCTATTAGGAAGAGAATTCTATTCAAAGCACTTCTCATGTGCTATAGAATCATCTCTCACAATGCTCCGTCCTACTTGTCTGACCTGGCCGTTCCATACGAGCCTAACAGAACCCTTCGCTCCTTGGGAACAGGCCTTCTCAGGATCCCCCGAACAAAAAAATCTAGAATGGGAGGTCACTCCTTTCGTGCGTTGGCAGCCAACAAATGGAACACCTTTCCCACCAACATTAGGCTAGCGAACAATGAATCCACTTTCAGAAAACTCTTAAAGACTTACCTATTTGCCCTTTAGCCCCTCTCCCTCCTCCTGCACTATGACCCTTCTCCACAGCGCGGGGACACGCCGGGAGGCGTCACCAGGCGCTTTATAAGCCCCTTTATTATTATTATTATTATTATTATTATTTGAATGAGGCTGGGTTTTCCCCACACAATGCTGGCTCCACCCCCTGCGGTGCGTCTGATGTCTCTAGCCTAGCCAGTGAAAGGAATTCCCTATAACCAGTTCTAGCTGGTTCTCACACTGCCTGCACCCTGCTAGACAAAGGATTTCACTGTATAAAATGGGGCTGTGTCCCCTTCCAAAATGTTCTTGTTTCTGACTTGAATCCTGCCAGGAGCGTGCTGCTGCTTGGGCTCAGGGTAATGCTTGCCTCCCTGAGCCCTGGCCAGCCCCTGGATACCTGATGGACTCTGGAGACCCTTTCCTGGGGTCCCCTGCTGGATGCTGGGATCCCTTTGCTATGGGAGTCTTTGCCTTGTGGGCTTGATGGACTCTGGCCCCTTAGCGCCTAGGAGCTCTTTATGTTACTTGGACCTTCTTTTTGCCTGCTAGCACTGGGGAGTGCTTGATTTGTATTTATAGTGCCTGGAAGTGCTGTATTTCCCCCCTGAGCACCTGGGGGTGCTCTATCTGTTTTCTAGCACTAGGAGCGCTGTGGATTGTCCTTTAGCGCTTGGAAGCACTTTATGTACTATAGCCGGTGCCCACCCGGCATTTTGCCCACTTTTTATGCCCAGTTACTTTCACGAGGGAGCCAACCCCTCGAAGTCGCCGCCGCCAGCCCAGAGTCTGCCTCGAGGACGCTGTGCCCACCTCCCGACTGAAGGCCGCGCTGCCATTGGCGGGCCGCAGTCACAGGAAGCCAGGCAAGCAGTGGTGCGACGTGGGCAGGGCCTCGAGGCGGTGACTTCCACTTCCCCCTGCCCGGGGGGAGCCTGTCTTCTTCGTTGCCGGTCTCTCGTGTGGAGTGGGAGACCGGGGATTCTGGCCGCGAGAGGAGTGTGGCTGGGTGCGAGGCTCCCCAGGGCCAGAGAGTCCCGAAGCCGAGCAGAGCCGCCGGAGAAGCCAGAGGAGAAGAGCGGCTGGGAGAGCAGGCGGGGCTCCGGTGGAGAAGGAGAGCCCCACGCTGCATGAACAGAAAGCCCGGTGAGTGCCTGCAAATGGGAGGGCAGATTGATTTGCATATAGCCAGGTTCTGAGCTGGGATGGGGCAGTGAGATAAATAACGGTGATGGATCAAGCCCTGATCTTTGGACTGGGTAAGAGTGGTCTGTTTAACTCAGACACTCTGTTCATCACCACCCCCTTTTCTAAATCGTTTTTGGCCACTATAGGTGTGGCAGGGTATACTCAGACATGAGTCCCTTTCTCACTGCTCCATCAGGATTCAAGCAAGCCGGGCCGAAGAAGGCTGAAATGCCAGAAACCGGTCCCCGGTAGCTTGTCTCCTTTCTGGTGAAGAATTGGTTTGGTAGTTTAGTCTGCCCTGTTCCCATGATGCACTGGGCCAGGGACAGACTGATTTGCATATAGCCAGGTTCTGAGCTGGGATGGGGCAGTGAGATAAATAACGGTGATGGATCAAGCCCTGATCTTTGGACTGGGTAAGAGTGGTCTGTTTAACTCAGACACTCTGTTCATCACCACCCCCTTTTCTAAACCTGCAAAGGGGAGGGGGCAGTCGGGGTACCTTGCCGGTGCCCGCCCCTCCCCTCCACTGCGAGTGCCTGAGTGGTTGTGAGCCCGTGAGGCTCAAGGCAGCATCCTTATTGTTTAAAGCCCTAAGAGGCCTCCATGGGCATTTGTTCATTCTGAGTCCCCAGAGGGGGTTTCCGGTGCAGGTGGCATTTGTGTAGAGCCCCGAGAGGCTCAAGCCGCATCTTTGTTTGTTCGGAGCCTGCAAGGCTCAAGGGGCATTTGTAGTTCGAGCCCTGAGCGGCTCCATGGCCCCACAATGTTTAGAGCCTGCAAGGCTCTCCAGAGAGGCTCGAGGGGGCATTACTTTGTTATGTGCCACGAGAGGCTCTGGGGGCATTCTTTGTTGTAGAGCTCCGAGAGGCTTCCTGCCCACCTTGCTGTTTTGCGAGCCCAGAGAGGGCTAATAGGGGGCAAAGCTAGTGTCAGAGACTGTGTGGCTCCAACGTTCTGTGCAGTGTGGTGTCAGAGCCTGTGTGGCTCCAACGATTGGGCGCAGTTCTGTTATAGGGCCAGTGAGGGCCCTTGCGCAGTTTTGTTGATTTACAGCTGCCCAGCAATTAGTGGGCAGCTGCACCGTGTAGGCGCAATATGAGTGAGTCCCTAGGAGGGACAGGGATGGCACAGTGGTGCCAGGCCTTCTACAGCTACGCAGCACTTAGTGCCAGCTGCAACGTTTAGGCCTCGTGATTGTTCTCAGCTGCCCAGCAATTAGTGGGCAGCTGCACCGTTTAGGCCCCTGACATTGGGACACAGGGCGTCCTAGCCCCAACAAGGCCAGTTGGCTTAGGGACTGCCACGGGTGGTGGCTTATGTAAGTTTTTGCGCAATTGTGTGGTTTTATTGCACCTCTGAATGATTTTAGGCATCATGTGTTTTTGCGCTATTGAGTTATGTTCTGGCACCTCTGAATGTTTTTATGCATCATGTGTCTTCCTTGTTTTTACACCTCTGAATGTGTTGGTTTATGCATCTTGTGTTTTTCCTTCCCTACACCTCTGAATGTGTTTTTGATGCATCATGCGCCTTGTTCTTACACCGCTGAATGTATGTTTTATGCATCATGTGTTTTCCTTCCCTACACCTCCGAATGTTGTTATGCATCATGTGTAATGTGTTCTTGCTGATACCCCTAATTGTATTGTGATACTTAGGTGGTTGTTCTTTCTAGTACAGGTGGTCCTAGTGAGGTCCTGTTTCCCTGCGTGACATTCTCCTAAGGTGGCTAGGGTTGCGTAGGTGGTACTTACCTGTTACCAGTAGTTACTGGTTGTGTGCTCTATTTTCTATTTTGAGCTACAGTGCTTTATATTCTATGTTCTAGAAGTGCTATTTCTACTAAGTGCGGATTCTGACAGTGGCCCACGTGGCCCTGTCCTGGTGTAATTAATCCCTTGTGAATATTGCCCGTGCCAGTTGGCACAATGTACATGTGTGATTACTATGTGCTGTGTTTTGACAATACAAAAGTTATTTTTATATAACCTTGTGTGGAGTTCCTTTTGTGGTGTGTCTAGGATGTTGTTGCTGTTGTGTGCTTGCGCAAATGCTTTACACATTGCCTCCGGGATAAGCCTGGCTGCTCGTGCAAAGCTACCAAGGGGGTGAGCAGGGGTTATCTTGGCGTGTGACTCCCTTGCCCTGACTAGAATGGTGGTTTCTGCATAGCTTTGGCGTCAGCCTTAGCCAACCAGAAATAACCAGTTCTAACAATTTCCATTTAGGATCATTCAAAATTGTTGGTTATCCTCGCTCTTGTTGAGCCTGTTTGGTATTTTTGAATGCAGCTCAAGGATAAATTTGGATTCCAGTTGTTTCAGTAGTTTTTCTCTGTTGCCCTCTCTTCTTAAAATAGGTACTGTCCCTATTACAACATATTTAAAATTGGTTAGGTTGTTTTTATGAAACAGTTAAAATGTTGTGCAACAGGGTAAGATGGATCAGAGTTTACTATTACTCTTAAGTGCTGTAATATTCTGCTGTGCACCTGTAACTTTGGGCTTCCCACATATTTTAAACCACAAATATATTACAACTCTTCAATGAGTCCCCATGGGGCACTTGTAACATGGCCTGATCAAGTCATCTGAAACAGAGAGTCAGCAGTCAAAGTGTCAGTGATATGTTTTGGTGATTTGGGAACAACAGCAGTCACAGGATCCTCAATGATCAGTTTAAACCCAGTCTCTTCATTGAGGTCAATGTTTGTTGAGTGATGATCCTCACGCCTGAACTGTGAATAATCTTAGTAACTTCCCAGGAAGCTGGGCAGTCACCATGTGTCCTTTAGTGGTCACAACAGTAAGCGTTTCAGCGTCAAAGGGAGCATCATA
This sequence comes from Lissotriton vulgaris, assembly GCF_964263255.1. NCBI lineage: Eukaryota > Metazoa > Chordata > Amphibia > Caudata > Salamandridae > Lissotriton > Lissotriton vulgaris. The sequence continues at coordinate 33,916 of NW_028241996.1, forward strand.
TTTTCATTTTTTCAAACATTGAGCAAGTACTTGGTCTCTTGGAAATGATATCTTTCACATGGCATCTTTTATCAGCATATATCGTCACACATTGCTTATGAACAGCATCTGTTTTATGAATATCTTCCTTAGTCTTTGATCTTCTGTTGGTCCATTAAAGCAACTTGGTGGCCATGGCTCTTCTGAATATCAGGGTGGCAGGGTTTTTCCCTGTAATGGAATGGGGTGTTGATTGGTAAGCTCTAAGGGTAGAATTCAGAATGACTTTAAAGCCAAGTCTCTATTGCAGCGTGCTTAATATTTTTCTTAAAAGTACTCATAAAACGTTCAACAAGGGCATTGTGAGGCCAAAGAGGAGGGATTTTCTGATGCTTCACATTGAGATGGTTAAGGAGTTCTCTGAACTCTCGACTATTGAAAGGTGGGTCGTGGTCAGATTTCTAGATCACAGTGCCACACTATGTCACAGAAATATTATCTAATCTTTCAAACACTTTCTCTTGAGTGATGGATAAAGGATCTTCTATCAAGGGAAAAAAGGAGTATTCATCAATAACTACCATTAAGTGATGCTTCTTATCAAGTGGACCAAATAAATCAACAGCAATTCTCTCCCAAGCATGATTCAGAAGTTCTGACATGATTAAGGGGTGTTGAGTGACTTTGGATGATAGACAGTTACATAAATGTTAAGCCTTATACTTTTTTTAACCGTTTTATCAAGATGAGGAAACTAGACTCGATCCCGGAGAGCACATTTGGTGTGAACAATTCCTCGATGTCCCTCACGGGTGTAGGAAGGAGGATACCTGACTATGGTTACCCCAGATTTTTTTGCCTAGTGTTTAGCTGGTTTTTGACTTAGTTGGTCTGGGATCCTGCTAATCAGGGCCCCAGGCTATCTGCACTCACTGTAAAATGGACTCCATGTACTTTAGGTACATCTCCAATTGGACATTGGGTCACCTTATGAGCCCCTGTATAGTGTACCGTAGGTACCCAGGGCATAGGTGCATCCAAGGCCTACCAGGGGCTGCAGCATGTATTATGCCACCCCTTAGCAGGATCCCAGGCCAACTAAGTTGAAAATCAGCTAAACACTAGGCAAAAAAATCTGGGGTAACCATAGTCAGGTATCCACCTTCCTACACAACCCCCCCCCTTCAAACGAAAGGAGATAAGGCTATCCTTGACCAGGCAAGCCTATATTGCCTAAGTGGCCATATAAGGAAGTACCTGCACTAGCATGGTTACCCCCTGTCTCATGGCCCACTAAGCAATCTCTTACCCTAAGGGTATCATAGGGTTTCCACCATAGGGAATCTCTACCTGTGGTGCGTTTTGGCAAAGTAAAAGGCTAGTGTTGAGGTGGAGTACTGAAGTGAGGCTCCTCTAATGTAGGGCTCAGCTTCCTCCAATCATCTTCCAACATGTAGGCCTTTCTTTACTTGACTTAGTTGCACTGTGCTCTCAGGGTCAACCTCTGGCTACCTGCAGCTGGAGGCTGGGTCCCTTTTTTTGGCTTATTGGAGGGACAGGTCAGGTTTGGGGCCCTTAGGTCCCAGGTTTTGCTGTGCCCAACAGAGTCCATCTGTGGGAGGTTCCTGACTGAGTGTAAGGGAGATCCCTCAGGAGAAATATTTACCTTTCTAGGGCTGCTAGCTTTGGTGCCCCTAATCTGCTGATGGGGGGTTCCTGTGGACAGGGGGACCTTTGGGGTCCACTGGCCTCCCTGACCTCTACAGCCCTGCGCTGACTGGGGCAGGGTAGAGGGGGCAGCTTACCTGCACCAGACTGGGTCCCACCTTGGAAGGGTCCACTGACATCAGGGGCTCTGCCAGGCTAGGCCTGACTACCTCTGGGGCAGTTCCTTCACAAGGGGAAGGGTCAGTTCCCTGAGGAGGCTGACTCTCACCTAAGGTCTGGTAGGAGGGAGACTTTTCTTCCCCCCCCAATACTCTCTGTCTGAGTGGAGTGCAGTGATCCATAGTTTTAGGCTTCACAACACTAAAATCTGTTTGAGTTTGGGCTGTGACCATCACAGCCCCACCAACCTTTTCAGGTAGGAACTCTGTTTGTGTGTGGGCTGTGATCATCACAGCCCTGCCAACATTTTCAGGGAAGTCTGCCTGAGCTTGGGCTGTGACCATCACAGCCCTTCCAACCTCTTTAGAAAGGAATTCTGCTTGAGCTGGGGCTGTGGCCATCACAGCCCCACTAACCTTTTCTGGAAGGCCTACCATTTTGGAATGGGTTTCTTGTTCTACCCCAGCCCAGGCTGAGATCTCTAGATCATTTCCCAGTAGACAATCTACAGGCAAGTTTGTAGACACTGCCACTTTCTTGGGGCCAGTGACACCTCCCCAGCTGAGATTAACTACTGCCATGGGATGATCTTTCTGCACTACATCAATGTTGGTCACCTGATAGGTGAACCTAGGTAAAAGTTGTCCTGAGGGGACTAGACTGTTAGTCACCATAATGATGCTAGCCCTTGTGTCTCTATAGGCTACAACATTCTGGCCATTGATGATGGGCTCCTGTCTGTACCTGCCCAACGTGTTGGGACAAGCAGTGATGTTGGCAAACCCCATGCCATTTTCACAGACAAGAGTAGCTATGGAAGGGGACCTGGTTAGGCCAGAGTCCACATGAGTTCCCAAAGTAAACCCAGCCAAATTCTTGGGGGCACTCCCACCACCTGGGGGATTACTACTAATAGTAACAGGAGGTCTGGGAGTATTACTTGGGGGAATGTTTTCCTTATTGTTGGCCCTTGGGCAACTTCTGTCAGTCTTCCAGTGGCCAGGCTGTTTACAGGCATGGCAATAAGGTTTCTTTTGGTTAGAGGAAGTGTTTTGGGACCCACCCCCACCATTGGAGTTTTGGAGCCTGTAGAGGACTTGTCTTTTGATTTATCCCCACCTTTCTCTTGAGGCTTGTTAGAAGAACATTTCTTCCGGTCACCACCCTGATTTGTAGGCCTAATCCTGCTTCTGACCCATTTGTCTGCCCTCTTACCCAATTCTTGTGGAGGGGTCAGATCTGAGTCCACCAGGTGCTGGTATAGAAGCTGGTTTTGACAATTAATAAGGATCTGCTCCCTCATAATCAAATTATACAATCCTGTATAGTGATGTATTTGCTGCCCAATAACCAGCCCTCCAGAGCCTTAGTAGCACAATCTACAAAATCAGTCCAGACTTGAGTCTGTGTATTCTGGGTATCCCTGAACAACAACCTATATTGCTGAGTGGTTAAGCCAAACCCATCAATTAGAGCACTCTTCAGGGTTGAGTAGTTTTTAGCATTCTAATCACTAACTGTGAGGAGCTTATCTCTACCTTTTTCTGAAAAGGAGAGCCACAAGATTGCTGCCCACTGACTTTGGGGTACCTGCTGTACTTTGCAGGCCCTCTCCAAAGCAGTTATCTAGTTGTGGATGTCATCCCCATCTTTGTAGGGGGGCACAATCTTACTTAGGTTTCTATTATCATAGGACTTATCTTTATCCTTAGGGATATTGCTGCAACCAGTGGAATCTAATCTACTTAACTTTTGCTCTCTTGCAAGAGCAAGCTTCTCTTTGGCCAAGGCAAGTTCTTCTCTCTCAATCCTGGGATTGACTTCCCTCATCCTAGCCTGGTGCTCTCTTCTCTGGGGAGAAGTCATTCCCCTCTGAGAACCCCTTGAAGCATTGGAGTTGAGAGATTCCTCTGAGTGGGATCTTTCCCTCCTATACCTCTGGTTAAGTCTACTGATAGGTCTGTATGGGGCTAGCCCATCTGCAGCCCCATGTAGGCTTAGGTTAGCCTGGCTAAGTCTCCTAACTTGGACCTGGCTGTCTACATCTTCCTCAGTATCTTCCTCATCCACTCCTTCTTCATCTTCTATGACAGTAGGGTCAGGGGCATGATCTGAAGAGGGTAGGACCTCATCTGCATTACCTGAGGGGCCTGGGTTAGAGACCTTTTGAACATCATATCCTTCTAGGAGTTCTATCAGGTGCTGAAGGGTAGGGTTGGAACCCTGTTTCAACCTCCATGTGGTACACAAGTGTCTCAGCTCATGGAAGTTGAGTGCTCCATATCTAGAGGGTGCCATTGGAGGGTCACCTCCTACAGGGAGAGTCACAGTAGGCTCTGCTGTGGTAGACATGATCTAGTGAGGTGTGGTGTGTGCACCTACCTACACTAAGGGTTTCCTACTAAACCTCTCTAGGAGTTGTAGTCAGGGTGTGCTTGGCCCTTTGGTCTACAACAACTAAGTGTAGTAAAACTTAAGTATTATAAGTCTTGTTATATGTACCTATAGGTGCCTAATGTGATCTTTCAAATGATATTTCAAAGATTACAATTGGTAAAACAACAGCAAGCTCCTATCCCAACCGCTGCACACCAATGTGAGAAGTTGGCCTGATATGTGATGTCCACTAGAATAGTGGACATCACATATCAGGCCAACTTCTCACAACAGGCTACCTCAATTATCTGTTGTCTTAAATTCAAACAGATCTTTTAGACACAATGAGAAATGCTCAGAAAGGGGCGCCTCCAGGGAGCTGGAATGAGGCATGTATTGTAGTCTTTCACAAAAAAGGAAAACCTGCGAAATTAGCTGGGTCTTACCGCCCTATTTCGCTTTTAAACGCGGACGGAAACATTTATTCGAAGATCCTTGCTATAGGTTGTCTGGAGTAATCACTAATTTAGTTTCCACTATACAGCATGGGTTTATCCCGCACTGAGGAAAGGTGGATCATGTTCGTCGGGTGATCACTTTATTTGATTTTGTTAATGTTACCCAGGAGCCATTATGTTTAATTTTATTGGATGCCGAAAAGGCTTTCGACCGGGTCTCATGGTGCTTTATATGGGACGTAATGAAGCGAAGGGGGTTTGGCCCCTGTTGGACCTAGGGTACACCCAAGTCACATAAGGTAGCTTGGCACTAAGTATCAAGGCTAAACTCCAAAGAACATGTGTTAAATTTGCGTCTCCCCCACTCAGTAACTCAATGCCCATCCATCCAAAAATGACACTACACCTTACTTTTTATAAAAGTAGAAAAGCTTTATGATCACTTTTGTTGTTGACTTCTTACTTTATGTTCAAATGCTAAATCAGTACCACAGTTACAATGAATTCAGTGCATTTACGCTCCTTGTTTATGTAAACTTCCTGACTCCCTCCTTCTTCAGTTACTTCTGCATTTCTGGCTTTACATAAAAACAGTTTCAACCATTAATTCACAAAACACCCTGTTTTAACACCTTGGGAATATCCAGGCAATAGAAACCTGGAATGATACCTTGGTATACACCGTGTGACACTTCCCCTACAATCGGGTGAGTAACCCCAGGGTTTCAGATGCCTGGTGCAATGATGCTGCAATCAGCTTATTTATAGCTAACTCATGTGCTTGAATAAGGTAAAGTCACAGTTTTTCCTCCCCTTCCACCTCTGAAAGAGAATACAACCTTAGATCTCAATCCCCATCTTTATCAGCCACAGGGGTTCAATTCTCTTCTTCAGCACAGTCACTTTCCCCTGCTCCACTTATTCTTCTTTACTCTTAATCCTGATGACTTTTAGTCTCAGTCTTCCCCAACTTTGTCTGGGCTGGCCTCTCAGTTATCCCAGGTGTTAGGGGGCGAGAAAGATCTCCCTTCCGGTTCCACGGCCGTTTTCCCAGTCATACAACAACCCCCCCCCCCTTTATCTCCACCTTACTTGGGGCCAGTCGAGTAACTAAGGCGGAAATACCTAGAGAGACCGTCTGCATTGGTGTGGTCCAATCCAGGCCGATGTTCCACCCAGAAGTCCATTCCCTGTAGGGAGATGGACCATCTCAACAACTTGGGATTTTTCCCCTTCATTTGCATCAGCCAACGAAGTGGTCGATGGTCGGTCTGAACCAGGAAGTGCGAGCCAAACAGGTATGGCCGCAGCTTCTTCAGCCAACCAGCCCTTAGTCACCAGAACTCCTCTCCCGGCGGCTCCTCCCTCGTGGGCCGGGACAAGTGTTCTCAAAGCCAGCACCGAGGGGAGGCCTGCCTGGGACTAGCGGTGATTCGGTCACTTGCGCTGTCTCCTCAGCTCCCTCGACGATCGCGCCACTGAGCAGGCACGGGGGAGCAGTGTCTCGGCAAGGCGCCGCCTCCCTTCCTACTCCATCAGTCAGGCACACCGCTTCTGGGCCTGCGCGCTGATCGGCGCTACTTCGCTCTCCACGACAGTCGGCCACACTTCCCTTAAGCATGCGCCCTGACCGGCGCCACCTCCGCCGACACTAGCCTTATCACCAGTGTCTCTTCGGGCAGCACAGGACGCCTTAACTTATTCCTGCCTCCCTTTCTTGGGAACCGGTAAGGCGGACTAGCGGGGCTTGCCGCGGTCAATGGGCAGGGTCTGAGAAGGCAGGGGGGAAGGGGGTCTCGAGGGGGCCAGCTATAATTACGAAGCCGCCTCTCTCTCATAAACCAACGACAGGGCTCGGTCAAGGGCTAGGGGGGGAACGTCCTCATGAAGAGGTTGTCTACCTTTCAGATAAACTAACTACTTCTTGCGCGCCCACCTCCCCACGCCACTGCTTCACTCCTCAAGATCTCTGGACTACACAAAATGGCTACCCTGCCCCTGGCCTTTTATAGACTGACCACCAAGGGTCCAGCAGGGTCCAGAAGATTCTGGAAGGTCTCTATACTACCCTATGGGTCTTTCTCAAAGGATGGCAGTTATGGCAGTTAATGGCCACCATTTTAGGTACCTTCAAGTTTTTAGTCAGGAAAGACACCTAGGCCTCAGGAAAAAGGACCATGAGGGCAAAGAACACCTAACCCCTAGGACAACACCGCAAAAATTCAGTGGACATAAAAATTAAGGGTTTTGAGGGGCAAAAAGGGGACAAAAATAAATAAATAAATAGGAGGGACTACCCAAAGGGCAGACAGGTCTAACACGCATCCCCCCCAGCTGAAAGTGGGGAGAGCTTCCCAACCCCTTGGGAGTCCTCATCACTAAGGCGGAAATACCTAGAGAGACCGTCTGCATTGGTGTGGTCCACTCCAGGCCGATGTTCCACCCGGAAGTCCATTCCCTGTAGGGAGATGGACCATCTCAACAACTTGGGATTTTCCCCCTTCATTTGCATCAGCCAACGAAGTGGTCGATGGTCGGTCTGAACCAGGAAGTGCGAGCCAAACAGGTATGGCCGCAGCTTCTTCAGAGCCCATACCACCGCAAAAGCTTCCTGCTCAATTGCACTCCACTTCTGTTCCCGGGGAAGCAGTCTCCTGGACAGGAAGACTACTGGCTGATCCAGACCCTCTTCGTTGAGTTGCGATAACACTGCCCCAATGCCATGCTCTGATGCGTCTGTCTGGACAATGAACTCATTGGAGAAGTCTGGGGCCCTCAGGACCAGTGCTGCACACATTGCCTATTTCAATTTCTCAAAGGCTTGCTGACAAGCCTCTGTACAGACTACCCGTCGAGGTTGTTTCTTGGATGTGAGCTCTGTGAGGGGCGTTACAATAGTGCCATACCCCTTCACAAAGCAATGATAGTAACCTGTGAGGCCCAGGAAAGCTCGGACCTCAGTCTGGGTCTTGGGGGGTTCCCAGGCCATGATGGCCTCAATCTTTGCCTGGAGGGGCTGCACTGTGCCCCTACCCACCAAGTGGGCTAGGTACACAACCGACCCCTGCCCAATCTGACATTTGCTGGCCTTGATTGTCAAGCCAGCCTGTTTCAGGGCTTGGAGAACAGCTTGCAAGGGACGCAAATGGTCCTCCCAACTGCTGCTGAAGACAGCAATGTCATCCAGGTAAGCAGCGGAGAAAGCCTCCATTCCGGAGAGGACCTGGTTCACCAGCCGCTGAAAAGTGGCAGGGGCGTTCTTGAGCCCAAAGGGCATCACACAGAACTGGTAGTGTCCCTCAGGCATGGAGAAAGCTGATCTTTCTTTTGCTCCATCTGTAAGGGAGATCTGCCAGTACCCTGAAGTAAGGTCAAAGGTACTCAGATATTGGGCAGCTCCCAGCCGGTCAATCAATTCATCCGCCATAGGGATCGGATGAGCATCAGTCTTGGTCACTGAGTTCAGTCCCCGGTAATCCACACAGAACCTCAGTTCTGGAGTGGTGCCTGGTGGGGCAGCTTTTGGTACCAATACCACCGGACTGGACCAGGGGCTACTGGAAGGTTCAATAACTCCTAGCTCCAGCATCTTGGTAACCTCACCGTGGATGCTGGCTTTTACCTTGTCTGACAGCCGGTAGGTCTTTGACTTCACTGGTGGGCTGTCTCCTGTGTCCACATCATGGGTACACAGGTGGGTCCTTCCCGGGACAAGGGAGAACAACGTAGAGTACTGCTCCAATATCTGGCGGCAGTCCTCCCGCTGCTCAGGAGTTAGAGATGGGGAGAGAATCACTCCCTCCACCGACCCATCCTTTTCCTGAGACAAAAACAGGTCCGGGAGAGGCTCGTATTCCGCTTCCTCTCCTCCATCAGTCACCATCATCAAGATGACCTCGGGCCTCTCATGGTGGGGTTTGAGGCGATTAGCATGCAGCACCCGTAGGGGCTGTCGAGGGGTCTTAAGGTCCACCAGGTATGTGGCCTTACCCTTCTTCTCTAACACCTCGAAGGGGCCTGTCCAGCGATCCTGGAGGGCACTTAGCTCTCCAGGCTCCATCACCCACACTTTCTGGCCAGGCTCCAACTCCACCGGGTGAGCGTTGTGGTCATACCACTCTTTCATTACTGCTTGGCTGGCCTCCAAGTTGTCAGAAGCTTGCTTCCACAACTTTGCCATTGGCTCGGGAAGGCCAGCATGTAGCTCACCACATCCTGGGGAGGCTTTCTGGGAGACTTTTCCCATCCATCCTTCACCAGGCTGAGAGGTCCACGCACAGGGTGCCCATACAGAAGCTCAAAGGGGCTGAAGCCCACTCCCTTCTGTGGCACTTCCCTGTAGGAGAATAGCAAACAGGGTAGGAGGACGTCCCATTTCCTCCGCAGGCTCTCAGGCAGACTTCTGATCATGCCTTTCAAGGTCTTGTTGAACCTTTCTACCAGTCCATTTGACTGGGGGTGGTATGGACTGGTGAACCGGTAGGTCACTCCACACTCCTTCCACATTGCCCGCATATATGCTGACATGAAGTTGGTCCCCCTGTCGGACACAACTTCCTTGGGGAAACCCACTCGGGTAAAGATCCCCATCAGGGCCCTAGCCACAACAGGTGCAGTGACAGTCCTCAGAGGAATTGCCTCTGGGTACCGCGTGGCATGATCCACCAGAACCAGGATAAACCTGTGACCAGCTGTAGTTGGTGGATCCAATGGCCCCACAATGTCGATGCCCACCCTTTCAAAGGGGGTGCTAACGACAGGTAGTGGTTCCAGGGGAGCTTTCAGCTTCACCCCTGTTTTCCCACTGGCTTGACAGGATACACATGTCCGACAGTAGGTGTCAGATGCCACTTTCATCTGAGGCCAGTAAAAGTGGGGGACAAGCCGGGCAAAGGTCTTGTCCTGACCTAAGTGTCCTGCCAAGGGAATCTCATGAGCCAATTCTAACAGAAAGGCTCGGTATCGTTGAGGGACTACCAAGGCCCGTGATGAACCGGGTAAAGGTACCTTGGGTTCACTGTAGAGGAGTCCGTCCTCCCAGTAAATGTGGTAGTGCCCTGCAACGTTCCCTGCTGCCTGGGCTTCGGCCTGTCGCCTCAGTCCCTCAAGGGTAGGGCATTCCTTCTGGCCCTTACAGAACTCCTCCCTAGTAGGCCCTCCCTCAACATGCCACTCAGCAGGGATGGGTAGGTCCTCCAGGGAGACTACTTCCCCCTCCACGGACTCCTGGCTCACCACCGCAGGTGGCCGATCTGTCTCATGGGGCGTGGAATCCGAAGCAGGCTTCTCCTGTCTTCGGGTCTGTCCCTTTCTGGCAGCGGGCTGGGCCATTGTTCCAGGCTCCAGCCCAGGCGAACTCCCTCTCTGGGCCGTCGCAGACCTTGTGCTTACATAGGCCCAGTCAGGTGTGCCCAGCATCTCCGAATGAGTCCGGTATTCCACCTCTCTCCAAGCATTGTGCTCCATGTCATTTGCCAGCAGACAATCGACTAACACGGCAGGGCTTACAGCAACTCGAAGACAACCTTCAACCCCTTCCCACTCAAATGGAACCTCGGCCACAGGATAGTAGCCTAATCTGCCGTCAGCCATTGCGGCGGGGTGGAGTACATGAGGAATCACCTGCTCTGGAGACACCAGTTGACTCCTTACCATAGTCATACTGGCTCCTGTGTCTCGCAGAGCCTCCCCTCTTTGGCCATTGATGGTGATCCATTGCCCATACTTGGTAGTATTTGGGGGCGCCTGGATCTTAGGAACCATCTCCCGATCTCACAGGGACACTAAGGTGACACTCGCCCACTCACCCCCCTTTTCTAAGGCCAACTCCTCCCCGAGCGCTACACTAGCTACTCCCGGGGCTTTTCCTCCGGTGGGAAGGGGTGGTCTCTTTGGGCACTTAACATCTCCCTTATAATGTCCAACACCACCACACTCAAAGCAGTGGACAACCCTTGGCTGCTGGCTTTGGCCAGGATGAGGGTTTCTGGACAGGTTAGCCTTAGGGGTGAATCCTGTTCCCTTTCCCTGGAAACTGTTTTGGGGACCTTTTGAGAACTCCCGCTTTTTATCTCCCCCCTCCTTCTTCTGAGGGGCGCCCTGTCCGGCCCTTTGGGAATCCCCTCCAGTCCCCTTTGATGACACCCGGGTACTTGCCCAGATGTCCGCCTCCTCTGCAAGCTTCCGGGGGTTGGTCAGCTTGCTGTCCACCAGGTGTTGATGCAGCTCGGGAAAACATTTCTCGAGTAGGTGCTCTTTGAGAAAAAGGTCGTACAAACCCTCATAGTCCCTCACCTCGCTGCCCTGTATCCAGCCCTCCAATGCCTTCCTTGCATAGTCCAGGAAATCCACCCAGTTTTGGGTGCTTAATTTGTGACTCCCCCTGAACTTTTGCCGATACTTCTCTGGGGTCAGCCCAAACTTTTTAATTAGCGCCAATTTCATGGTGGGGTAGTAGGTCTGCTCTTCCTGTTCCAGGGCCAAAATTGTGTCCCGACCAGTAGGAGGCATATACTTGTTTAGACCACCCCCCAGTGTTTTTCCTGGATCCCATGGGCTCTTAAGGAGACCTCATAGGCAGCCAGCCACTTGGCGATATCATCCCCTGGGCTGTAGCTGGCAACTATGTCTTTAGGTAGGTAGGGTCTGGATTCCCTGGTCAGTTCTTTTGTTTTGCTGCCACCATTTGGAGAACTGTAGGGTCCTAACTGCAGGGCCTTGAGTTCTAGCTCCTTAAGTTTTAACTCATGAGCCATCTTCTGTTCCTCCCTCTCCTGTTCCAACCTGGCTAACTCCCACTTCAGCTGCCTTTTTTCCCTCCTGTCCACTAGTTCAGCTTCGGTCAAGCTTCCTCCAGAGACACTACTGCCCCCCCCTTGAGTAGGTCCTAGGTCCTGGGAGTAGATTTCCCATCTCAGGATGGAACAATCCCTCTACCCCTATGACTGTGTCCCGGTCCGTCCCCTCTTCCTCCTCCTTTCCCTCACCATGTGCTGCTACCCAGGCTCTCAAACTGGTCTGGAGTTCCCCCTTCTTAGCACCACGCTTAAAAAACACTCCCATCTTTTGGCAAAAATCCCTAAGCTGGGCTACAGAATAGGTTTCCAGTTCCTCCAGAGCAAACTCCATTTTGCTTATGAGAATTATAGGGGCAACCACTCGGGAAGAATTGGTTCAAAAGAGCAATTTGAAGCTTCCTCCACCCACCACCAGGAGTAAATTTAGAAAAAGCAAAAGTAGTAATTGGGAAGTCCGCCTGGAGAAAACTCCAGGTGTAAGCCTGTGGAGTACACTTAGTTACTGCAGAGTAGACGCAAACACAGTTCGGATCCCACCGTTAGACACCAATTATGTTGGACCTAGGGTACACCCAAGTCACATTGGGTAGCTTGGCACTAAGTATCAAGGCTAAACTCCAAAGAACATGTGTTAAGTTTGCGTCTCCCCCACTCAGTAACTCAATGTCCATCCATCCAAAAATGACACTACACCTTACTTTTTATAAAAGTAGAAAAGCTTTATGATCTCTTTTGTTGTTGACTTCTTACTTTATGGTTAAATGCTAAATCAGTACCACAGTTACAATGAATTCAGTGCATTTACGCTCCTTCTTTACGTAAACTTCCTCACTCCCTCCTTCTTCAGTTACTTCTGCATTTCTGGCTTTACATAAAAACAGTTTCAACCATTAATTCACAAAACACCCTGGTTTAACACCTTGGGAATATCCAGGCAATAGAAACCTGGAATGATACCTTGGTATACACCGTGTGACACTTCCCCTACAATCAGGTGAGTAACCCCAGGGTTTCAGATGCCAGGTGCAATGCTGCAATCAGCTCATTTATAGCTAACTCATGTGCTTGAATAAGGTAACGTCACAGTTTTTCCTCCCCTTCCACCTCTGAAAGAGAATACAACCTTAGATCTCAATCCCCATCTTTATCAGCCACAGGGGTTCAATTCTCTTCTTCAGCACAGTCACTTTCCCCTGCTCCACTTATTCTTCTTTACTCTTAATCCTGATAAATTTTAGTCTCAGTCTTCCCCAACTTTGTCTGGGCTGGCCTCTCAGTTATCCCAGGTGTTAGGGGCCGAGAAAGATCTCCCTTACGGTTCCACGGCCGTTTTCCCAGTCATACAACAACCCCCCCTTTATCTCCACCTTATTTGGGGCCAATCGAGTAATGTGCCGGTTCAGCCAACCAACCCTTAGTCACCAGATCTCCTCTCCCGGCGGCTCCTCCCTCGTGGGCCGGGACAAGTGTTCTCAAAGCCGGCACCGAGGGGAGGCCTGCCTTGGACTAGCGGTTATTTGGTCACTTGCGCTGTCTCCTCAGCTCCCTCGACGATCGCACCACTGAGCAGGCGCGGGGGAACAGTGTCTCGGCAAGGCGCCGCCTCCCTTCCTACTCCGTCAGTCAGGCACACCGCTTCTGGGCCTGCGCGCTGATCGGCGCTACTTCACTCTCCATGACAGTTGGCCACACTTCCCTTGAGCATGCGCCCTGACCGGCGCCACCTCCGCCGACACTAGCCTTCCCACCAGTGTCTCTTCGGGCAGCACAGGACGCCTTAACTTATTCCTGCCTCCCTCTCTTGGGAACCGGTAAGGCGGACTAGCGGGGCTTGCCACGGTCAGCGGGCAGGGTCTGAGAAGGCAGGGGGGAAGGGGGTCTCGAGGGGGCCAGCTGTAATTACGAAGCCGCCTCTCTCTCAGATGTCATAAACCAACGACAGGGCTCGGTCAAGGGCTACGGGGTGAACGTCCTCACGAAGAGGTTGTCTACCTTTCAGATAAACTAACTACTTCTTGCGCGCCCATCTCCCCACACCACTGCCTCACTCCTCAAGCTCTCTGGACTACACAAAATGGCTACCCTGCCCCTGGCCTTTTATAGACTGACCACCAAGGGTCCAGCAGGGTCCAGAAGATTCTGGAAGGTCTCTATACTACCCTATGGGTCTTTCTCAAAGGATGGCAGTTATGGCAGTTAATGGCCACCATTTTAGGTGCCTTCAAGTTTTTAGTCAGGAAAGACACATAGGCCTCAGGAAAAAGGACCATGAGGGCAAAGAACACCTAAGCCCTAGGACAACACCGCAAAAATGCAGTGGACATAAAAATTAAGGGTTTTGAGGGGCAAAAAGGGGACAAAAATAAATAAATAAATAGGAGGGACTACCCAAAGGGCAGACAGGTCCAACAGCCCCGAATACATAAAATCACTGCAGACACTGTATTTGCAACCAACGGCCCGTATTAGTACCATGGTACACGTGTCTGATGTAGTACAAATACAGATGGGCACCAGACAGGGTTGCCCCTGCTCTCCTCTTTTATTTTCATTGTACATTGAGCCCTTTTAAATAATGTTGGACGCTTGTTCTAGGATTCCCCCGGTGGTGATGCAAAATGATCAATTTAAGGTCCTAGCATATGCTGATGATGTGGCAATTGTTACGACATGTCCTACAGCTGCAATGGTGGAGATCAAATCTATTGCCGCAAACTTTGGTGTTGTCGCTGGCTATAAATTGAATGCTTCTAAAACCCAGTTACTGTGTGCCAACCTACCAAAGTACTCTGATCCACGGGTTTGTGAAGAAGTCACTAACCTGGGGATTAAGTTAAGGGTCTCTCCAACGGCCCTGGTCAAATCCAACTGGAAGGATCTAACATCAGGGGTGTGGAAACAGTTGGATCAGGCAGAATGTCTTCATCTTTCGTTAGTAGTGCGATGTAGTCTACTAAAAATAATGATTTTGCCACAAATATTATATTTTTTCAGGTGTGTCCCTTTGGAAATTGCTACTACCAGCTTAGCACAACTCAAGGCTCTTTGTATGCGTTTTATGTGGGCTGGTGGTAAGGCCCGCCGTGCCGGGCGTTATATGATCTTACCAAGAAATTTAGGAGGCTGGTCAGTACCAGATTTTACTCTTTATTACCATGCCTGCATGCTTCAAGGCATGAATGTCTTGCTAACAGGGGTTGGTCCTTTGAATGTGGCAGAGTGCCCGTCAATTTATCAGATGCTATTAGGTGTGAAGGCTAAAAATTGTCTGCTACTGTATCAGGAATGGAGTTATTATAAACGCAAACGTTTTAAGGTTCTGCTGGCCCCATATAAGATTTGGAGAACACTAAGGAGAATGTTTGGAATAGAAAAAATTTCTTGGTACACACCATTGACATCTCCTATATTCCTGCCAATTGATTTATGGGATAGGGTGGTCTATGTATGGTGGCAAAAAGGATTAAGGCTGGTGGGGGATTTTGTTAGTGACGGATGTCTAAAATCTTTTGAGCAACTCCGTGAGCAATATCAGCTTCCCATGAAGAATTTTGCGAAGTATCTGCAAATTAGGAATTTTTTATCTCAAAAACCAAGCAATTTACAAGCTAACCCTCTGATAGAAGACAATATCAACGCTGCAAAAATAGGAGTGGTATATGGTTATTTGTTGAATACCAAGGTGAATGATTTAGAGCAACAAAATGTTAAATGGGGGAATAAACTTGGGAGGCAGGATATTCGGATAGAAATTTCTCTGGAGATGGCGTCGAACTTATTCCTTTCAGCAAAGTTATCTGCACAGCATTATAAATCCACTTTTAATTTATATTATACCCCCGACAAGATTTCTAAATGGCAGGGTGATATTATTGGGAAATGTTTTCGGTGTGAATATATCTCTGCGGACGACCTTCATATTTTTTTGGGGTGCCCGCGGTTAATATCTTTACTTTCACAGATAGAGAATTATCTAACAGCCATTTTGGGTTTTCCAGTTCGTATTCAAAAACTTTATTCGATCATTAGTTAATAATCATAAAAGTACATACATACATAAGTAATAAAACATGAGGATACAGCAAATTTTAGGTTAATCACATATCAAAAAGCATGTTATTCCTCAAGCATATCGCCTTTAAAATGAATACAGCAGTAAAAAAACAGATGTCCTGCGAGTCAAGTCCAAATAAAAGCCCCATGGCCGATACAATAGTGGATACATTATATTTTTTTAAAAGCGGTTTCAGATATATTTTTCGAAGGTGAAGATAAAGAGGGCATAACAGTAAAAAGTGCTCTGTGCTTTGCTTTGTGGTCCCGTCACACGGACAGGGGGCAGTAGTATAGGTCTTCATTACAGGATACGCGACAAGCAAATGAACAATCCCCATCCGTAATCTTGTCAATACATATTGGTGGGATCGGATAGTAACCATTTTAAGGTATCCTGAGAATCCCATTTCTACCTTTATGTATCTGTCGTAAAAAACATGTGTGGAGAACTGAGCAGTAGCTGCATTACGCTTCACCATGCTAACCCTCAAAAATTCATGTTTAAGCTCAGTCTTCGGGATATCTAAAACACAAAAAGGGTTATCAGGCACAGTAAGATTAAAAACATCTTTAAATGCTCGAATAATATAGTTGAGCCAGGGGATACGGGAACATTTATCCATGTGGAGACAGTCTAAAATAATCTTTCTTGTGAAACCCGTCTGTTCCTTAATCCATATAGATCTCCATACTAACAGGGGTCTTAATCTGATCAAGTCAGATAGATGTTCTAGACCAACCTCCTGATGGATCAGTTTTGTTGAAGCAGAAGATGGTAAACACAAGAGTTTTTTGACAAATTTGTTTTCCTCCACCTGGAGCATATTGTTATTACAATGGCCCCACACTCCTGAGCCATATAGGGCCAGAGCAACACATTTATGGCGTTATAGGTAAAACATGTCTGGTATCCGTCTTGAGCCTAACTTGGATGCAAACTTAAATATGCCAAAAGAACACTTGGCCATATTGGCTCTTACATTAATCATTTCAGGTGTCCACATCCCCCCACTGTTAAAAGTGATACCCAAATAACAGAATTTGTCAACCACTTGTATAGTTTGGTCCATAACTGTAAAGGGCCTTAAGTTTTTGATTTTCTTCCCGCAGGGCATTATAAAAGTTTTTGAATTATTGATTTTTAATTTTCTCCCATTAATAAAATCTGCAAATTTATTCATACGTTTTTGCAGCCCAAGAGGAGTTTGTGAGAGCAGAACCGCGTCATCCGCATAAAGCAATATTGGGATGGAAAGGCCGTCAGCGGTCGGTGCATCTGCATTGACGGTCCGTAGTTCCGACTCAATTGCATTAATAAAAAGGGAGAAAAGAAGAGGTGCAAGGACGCATCCCTGCCTAATTCCGGAGCCTACTTTAATACTAGGTGTACACTCCCCCGATTGCCCGTAACGTATCTTAGCCGTCAAATTCCTATAAAGTTGGGCCAAGAAATAGATAATATCCTGTGGAGCACCCATATCCAACAAGGTTGACCACAGAAGGCCATGGTCAACCAGGTCGAAGGCACTGGTCAGGTCAGCAAAGCAAAGAAACAGCGAGCCTTGTTTAGCCCGTGTATATTTGCCTATAATGAGGTCCAAATTAATGCACTGTTCTATGGTGCCTAACCCCTTACGGAATCCAAACTGGGAATCCGCAAGGATCCCTTTGCCTTCAACCCATTCCTCCAGACGACTCAGTAATACCCTACTCATAATTTTTAGGGAAGCAGTGAGGAGAGAAATCGGGCGATAGTTTTTTGCCTCACCCCTCGCCCCTTTTTTGTAAACCGGGATAATGATTGATTCCCCCCCAGGTCTGTGGGGCCGCAGTCATTGCAGCTGCATTAAAAACCTTAGTTAACAATGGGCTCCAGATGGAAACCTCGGCTTTATAAAGGTCAACGGGTACCCCATCAGGGCCCGGCGCCTTTCCCCCCTTACTGACCCGGATGGCAGCATCCACCTCAGAGACTGTGATATTAAGAGGTAGGGGGGTAGTAGCTACAGTCTCCCTATCACCCCCTGCAACTAGTCCTTCAGGGTTAAAAATACTAGTAAAATGAGCCACCCATTGTTCCTCAGTCACCTGAGCAGACATTACCGGGGCTTCTTCATTTTGGAGAAAGGGACTGTTGACAGTGGACCAGAAAAGCTTAGCATCCTTAAGATCCACTGCCTTAGTCAGATTGTTCCAGGCCTCTTCCCTTAGTTCCTGTTTCCTGTCCTTCAGATGATTTGAGTATTCCCTTCTCAGGGCTCTAACTGCTTCCTTATCCCTGGGTTTACCCTTAAGAGCGGCTTTAAGTCTTTGTAAGGATTTTGTACATTCCCTGTTAAACCATCCCCCAATGTTCCTAGGGCCCTTTGGTTTTATACCAGTTAAAATTTGTGCAATGTTTTTATTAATGATTTCAAAACTAGCTAAAATACCAGCATTATCCTTTTCGGGTTCAAGACAGCATTCCACCTCATCTATACAGGCTGACACTATGGTACATAGTAAACGTTCCTCGTTTTGCCTACCCCATTTAATTCTAGGGCCATTGGGTCTATGTGGAACTACATCTGACACTACACCATGTAACGCCTTTACTTTATCCCCCCACAAGGAGAGATACATTGTTAAACAGTTGTGGTCGCTAAGGGCTGGGTCTACTATTACGGGTGAGGAACACAAAGCCGTAATACTGGAGGAGACGATGAGGTAATCGATAACCGTGGCACAATTCCTACCAATAAAGGTCGGTACCGAATTTCCCTCACTGTCTACGCCAGGTAACATGATGCATAAATCCATTTTAAGCATAAGAGTGTTTAGGGATTCCCCATAGGCCGAATGTAAAAAATGGGTCTGATCTTCCCCCACCTCACCCCCATACCCACACACCCTTTTGCCAGCAAAGGGGCACATGTGAATGTTGAAATCTCCACCCCACAAAATATCAAAGGACACACCACTGCAACCGCATAGCCTTTCCACCTCCGCTTCAAGTTCATCAACCATAGCTGTTTTAGAGTGGTTAAAGACATTGTTGTAGTGGTTTATTACTAAAACATTTCGCCCATTCCTATGTTGTAACCACAACAACTGAGAGTGCAGACCAACAGTCCGGTGGATTTTCAGTCGAACCGGTAACCTCACAGAGAGCAATATCACCATCCCGCCACTGGCTCTCCCCATGTTGGATGGCTGTGCATGGCAGTTATAGGCAGCATACCCATCAAGATAGACATCTTCGGCCACCCAAGTCTCCTGGAGACACAGGATGTCAAATTGGGTTATAAATTCTAACCATCCTAGACGATCTATCTTATTATTCCACCCAGCAATATTCCAACTCGCCATCTTATAACCCCGTTCTGCTAAACTAACAGCCTCAATAGATAGTGGGGGCGTATGAATGTGAATTACTTCCCCAGGCACGGGGTCTTCAGATAGTCGAGTGGGTGTTATACTTCCATTGGCCGGGGTAGGAGTATCTGGGTTACATTGAGGCTGACCAAAATTACGTATATTACAACCAGAGTTACAAGTAACATTATACCCATTGGGTGGGTTAACTTCAATTGAGCCTTTTTCCCCCCTGCATGCGCCCATGTCTCTCCCTGTATCTCCACAGAATTCCTCACCCCCCTCCCCTGTGGCTTGATGGCATCAGTCACAGTCTTCCAGGCCACTAAACACGTCAAACCTGTTGGTGGTCTCTAGGGGCGTAAAAGGTTTGAGATGATCCATTCTCCTGTGTGTTAGGGAATTGTACCTTGGGGCTACAGTATTCCACCCAGTTAAATTAAGAGCTACGCAGATAATGCTAGGTACAAAAATGGGGCCGCAGTAACCATATTTACTACAACATGTAAAGCTAATATTTTTAGTCACAGCTGTATACCGGCTTTTAATAGCATCTTGGTGGCTACAGCAGGAACCCCCTTCCTTTGAATTATGGAGAGCATGTTTTTTGCAGTACATAATATGGCGCATAGTCTGTACACCCTTAAGGGGCATAGAAAAAAAGAAGCTTGGTCAACAAATTTGGGGCAAGATTACTAATCATCTAGAGTCTACTGTTTGATGGTTTGTTTCCGCTAATTGCTTTTTCTAGCAGCTCCATATGCATCCATCTTATTGTATGGTTAATGGCATTTTTATGTATGCAATGTTACTAATTTATAATCTCTAATTTTTTACATATTATGTATTTAGCTCCAGGATTATTGATGTAATGATTTTCAATAGTATACATGTATTGTGTAAAATATGACTCTCTAACGACTAATTCATGTATTTTGTAAAAAAAAATTAAACAAAATAAAAATAATTCTCCGGAATATTCATTTATG
>NW_028241997.1:0-51726 GCF_964263255.1 Lissotriton vulgaris
TGACGTAATGGGGGGGTGTTATCTACTTTTGTCGAAAATCAGCAGTTTTTTGCTCGAACATTAAATGCCTCCAAATGGTATTTAATTAACTTCCCGGGGTGAAGAAACCCTTTTTGAGAACTCAGAGTGAGTAAATTGGCCATTTTCATGCACTTTTAACCATTCCATAAATCTTGTGTTTTGGGCCCCTGGAAGCATGAAAATCACTTTAAACATGCTAATTTTAGCTCTAACACTGATGATCCACCTACAAATGTGAACTGACGTTCAAAAATAAAACATTTGAAAACGGACCATTTTCCACATTTCTGAAGTATGACGTAATGGGGGGGTGTTATCTCTTTTGTCGAAAATCAGCCGTTTTTGCTCGAACATTAAATGCCTCCAAAATGGTATTTAATTAACTTCCCGAGCCCCTGGAAGCATGAAAATCACTTTAAACATGCTAATTTTAGCTCTAACACTGATGATCCACCTACAAATGTGAACTGACGTTCAAAAATAAAACATTTGAAAACGGACCATTTTCCACATTTCTGAAGCATGACGTAATGGGGGGGTGTTATCTCTTTTGTCGAAAATCAGCCGTTTTTGCTCGAACATTAAATGCCTCCAAATGGTATTTAATTAACTTCCCGAGCCCCCTGGAAGCATGAAAATCACTTTAAACATGCTAATTTTAGCTCTAACACTGATGATCCACCTACAAATGTGAACTGACGTTCAAAAATAAAACATTTGAAAACGGACCATTTTCCACATTTCTGAAGCATGACGTGATGGGGGGTGTTATCTCTTTTGTCGAAAATCAGCCGTTTTTGCTCGAACATTAATGCCTCCAAATGGTATTTAATTAACTTCCCGGGGTGAAGAAACCCTTTTTGAGAACTCAGAGTGAGTAAATTGGCCATTTTCATGCACTTTTAACCATTCCATAAATCTTGTGTTTGGGCCCCTGGAAGCATGAAAATCACTTTAAACATGCTAATTTTAGCTCTAACACTGATGATCCACCTACAAATGTGAACTGACGTTCAAAAATAAAACATTTGAAAACGGACCATTTTCCACAATTCTGAAGCATGACGTAATGGGGGGGTGTTATCTCTTTTGTCGAAAATCAGCCGTTTTTGCTCGAACATTAAATGCCTCCAAATGGTATTTAATTAACTTCCCGAGCCCCTGGAAGCATGAAAATCACTTTAAACATGCTAATTTTAGCTCTAACACTGATGATCCACCTACAAATGTGAACTGACGTTCAAAAAATAAAACATTTGAAAACGGACCATTTTCCACATTTCTGAAGCATGACGTAATGGGGGGGTGTTATCTCTTTTGTCGAAAATCAGCCGTTTTTGCTCGAACATTAAATGCCTCCAAATGGTATTTAATTAACTTCCCGGGGTGAAGAAACCCTTTTTGAGAACTCAGAGTGAGTAAATTGGCCATTTTCATGCACTTTTAACCATTCCATAAATCTTGTGTTTTGGGCCCCTGGAAGCATGAAAATAACTTTAAACATGCTAATTTTAGCTCTAACACTGATGATCCACCTACAAATGTGAACTGACGTTCAAAAATAAAACATTTGAAAACGGACCATTTTCCACATTTCTGAAGCATGACGTAATGGGGGGGTGTTATCTCTTTTGTCGAAAATCAGCCGTTTTTGCTCGAACATTAAATCGCCTCCAAATGGTATTTAATTAACTTCCCGAGCCCCTGGAAGCATGAAAATCACTTTAACATGCTAATTTTAGCTCTAACACTGATGATCCACCTACAAATGTGAACTGACGTTCAAAAATAAAACATTTGAAAACGGACCATTTTCCACATTTCTGAAGCATGACGTAATGGGGGGGTGTTTATCTCTTTTGTCGAAAATCAGCCGTTTTTGCTCGAACATTAAATGCCTCCAAATGGTATTTAATTAACTTCCGGGGTGAAGAAACCCTTTTTGAGAACTCAGAGTGAGTAAATTGGCCATTTTCATGCACTTTTAACCATTCCATAAATCTTGTGTTTTGGGCCCCTGGAAGCATGAAAATCACTTTTAAACATGCTAATTTTAGCTCTAACACTGATGATCCACCTACAAATGTGAACTGACGTTCAAAAATAAAACATTTGAAAACGGACCATTTTCCACTTTTTCTGAAGCATGACGTAATGGGGGGGTGTTATCTCTTTTGTCGAAAATCAGCCGTTTTTGCTCGAACATTAAATGCCTCCAAATGGTATTTAATTAACTTCCCGAGCCCCTGGAAGCATGAAAATCACTTTAAACATGCTAATTTTAGCTCTAACACTGATGATCCACCTACAAATGTGAACTGACGTTCAAAAATAAAACATTTGAAAACGGACCATTTTCCACATTTCTGAAGCATGACGTAATGGGGGGGTGTTATCTCTTTTGTCGAAACATCAGCCGTTTTTGCTCGAACATTAAATGCCTCCAAATGGTATTTAATTAACTTCCCGAGCCCCTGGAAGCATGAAAATCACTTTAAACATGCTAATTTTAGCTCTAACACTGATGATCCACCTACAAATGTGAACTGACGTTCAAAAATAAAACATTTGAAAACGGACCATTTTCCACATTTCTGAAGCATGACGTAATGGGGGGGTGTTATCTCTTTTGTCGAAAATCAGCCGTTTTTGCTCGAACATTAAATGCCTCCAAATGGTATTTAATTAAACTTCCCGAGCCCTGGAAGCATGAAAATCACTTTAAACATGCTAATTTTAGCTCTAACACTGATGATCCACCTACAAATGTGAACTGACGTTCAAAATAAAACATTTGAAAACGGACCATTTTCCACATTATCTGAAGCATGACTTAATGGGGGGTGTTATCTCTTTTGTCGAAAATCAGCCGTTTTTGCTCGAACATTAATGCCTCCAAATGGTATTTAATTAACTCCCGGGTGAAGAAACCCTTTTTGAGAACTCAGAGTGAGTAAATTGGCCATTTTCATTGCACTTTTAAACCATTCCATAAATCTTGTGTTTTGGGCCCCTGGAAGCATGAAAATCACTTTAAACATGCTAATTTTAGCTCTAACACTGATGATCCACCTACAAATGTGAACTGATGATTCAAAATAAAACATTTGAAAACGGACCATTTTCCACATTTCTGAAGCATGACGTAATGGGGGGTGTTATCTCTGTTGTCGAAAATCAGCCGTTTTTGCTCGAACATTAAATGCCTCCAAATGGTATTTAATTAACTTCCCGAGCCCCTGGAAGCATGAAAATCACTTTAAACATGCTAATTTTAGCTCTAACACTGATGATCCACCTACAAATGTGAACTGACGTTCAAAAATAAAACATTTGAAAACGGACCATTTTCCACATTTCTGAAGCATGACGTAATGGGGGGGTGTTATCTCTTTTGTCGAAAATCAGCCGTTTTTGCTCGAACATTAAATGCCTCCAAATGGTATTTAATTAACTTCCCGGGTGAAGAAACCCTTTTTGAGAACTCAGAGTGAGTAAATTGGCCATTTTCATGCACTTTTAACCATTCCATAAATCTTGTGTTTTGGGCCCCTGGAAGCATGAAAATCACTTTAAACATGCTAATTTTAGCTCTAACACTGATGATCCACCTACAAAGGTGAACTGACGTTCAAAAATAAAACATTTGAAACGGACCATTTTCCACATTTCTGAAGCATGACGTAATGGGGGGGTGTTATCTCTTTTGTCGAAAATCAGCCGTTTTTGCTCGAACATTAAATGCCTCCAAATGGTATTTAATTAACTTCCCGAGCCCCTGGAAGCATGAAAATCACTTTAAAACATGCTAATTTTAGCTCTTAACATGATGATCCACCTACAAATGTGAACTGACGTTCAAAAATAAAACATTTGAAAACGGACCATTTTCCACATTTCTGAAGCATGACGTAATGGGGGGGTGTTATCTCTTTTGTCGAAAATCAGCCGTTTTTGCTCGAACATTAAATGCCTCCAAATGGTATTTAATTAACTTCCCGAGCCCTGGAAGCATGAAAATCACTTTAAACTGCTAATTTTAGCTCTAACACTGATGATCCACCTACAAATGTGAACTGACGTTCAAAAATAAAACATTTGAAAACGGACCATTTTCCACATTTCTGAAGCATGACGTAATGGGGGGGTGTTATCTCTTTTGTCGAAAATCAGCCGTTTTTGCTCGAACATTAAATGCCTCCAAATGGTATTTAATTAACTTCCCGGGGTGAAGAAACCCTTTTTGAGAACTCAGAGTGAGTAAATTGGCCATTTTCATGCACTTTTAACCATTCCATAAATCTTGTGTTTTGGGCCCCTGGAAGCATGAAATCACTTTAAACATGCTAATTTTAGCTCTAACACTGATGATCCACCTACAAATGTGAACTGACGTTCAAAAATAAAACATTTGAAAACGGACCATTTTCCACATTTCTGAAGCATGACGTAATGGGGGGGTGTTATCTCTTTTGTCGAAATCAGCCGTTTTTGCTCGAACATTAAATGCCTCCAATGGTATTTAATTAACTTCCCGAGCCCCTGGAAGCATGAAAATCACTTTAAACATGCTAATTTTAGCTCTAACACTGATGATCCACCTACAAATGTGAGCTGACGTTCAAAAATAAAACATTTGAAAACGGACCATTTTCCACATTTCTGAAGCATGACGTAATGGGGGGGTGTTATCTCTTTTGTCGAAAATCAGCCGTTTTTGCTCGAACATTAAATGCCTCCAAATGGTATTTAATTAACTTCCCGAGCCCCTGGAAGCATGAAAATCACTTTAAACATGCTAATTTTAGCTCTAACACTGATGATCCACCTACAAATGTGAACTGACGTTCAAAAATAAAACATTTGAAAACGGACCATTTTCCACATTTCTGAAGCATGACGTAATGGGGGGGTGTTATCTCTTTTGTCGAAAATCAGCCGTTTTGCTCGAACATTAAATGCCTCCAAATGGTATTTAATTATCTTCCCGAGCCCCTGGAAGCATGAAAATCACTTTAAACATGCTAATTTTAGCTCTAACACTGATGATCCACCTACAAATGTGAACTGACGTTCAAAAATAAAACATTTGAAAACGGACCATTTTCACATTTCTGAAGCATGACGTAATGGGGGGGTGTTATCTCTTTTGTCGAAAATCAGCCGTTTTTGCTCGAACATTAAATGCCTCCAAATGGTATTTAATTAACTTCCCGGGTGAAGAAACCCTTTTTGAGAACTCAGAGTGAGTAAATTGGCCATTTTCATGCACTTTTAACCATTCCATAAATCTTGTGTTTTGGGCCCCTGGAAGCATGAAAATCACTTTAAACATGCTAATTTTAGCTCTAACACTGATGATCCCACCTACAAATGTGAACTGACGTTCAAAAATAAAACATTTGAAAACGGACCATTTTCCACATTTCTGAAGCATGACGTAATGGGGGGGGTTATCTCTTTTGTCGAAAATCAGCCGTTTTTGCTCGAACATTAAATGCCTCCAAATGGTATTTAATTAACTTCCCGAGCCCCTGGAAGCATGAAAATCACTTTAAACATGCTAATTTTAGCTCTAACACTGATGATCCACCTACAAATGTGAACTGACGTTCAAAAATAAAACATTTGAAAACGGACCATTTTCCACATTTCTGAAGCATGACGTAATGGGGGGGTGTTATCTCTTTTGTCGAAAATCAGCCGTTTTTGCTCGAACATTAAATGCCTCCAAATGGTATTTAATTAACTTCCCGAGCCCCTGGAAGCATGAAAATCACTTTAAACATGCTAATTTTAGCTCTAACACTGATGATCCACCTACAAATGTGAACTGACGTTCAAAAATAAAACATTTGAAAACGGACCATTTTCCACATTTCTGAAGCATGACGTAATGGGGGGGTGTTATCTCTTTTGTCGAAAATCAGCCGTTTTTGCTCGAACATTAAATGCCTCCAAATGGTATTTAATTAACTTCCCGGGGTGAAGAAACCCTTTTTGAGAACTCAGAGTGAGTAAATTGGCCATTTTCATGCACTTTTAACCATTCCATAAAACTTGTGTTTTGGGCCCCTGGAAGCATGAAAATCACTTTAAACATGCTAATTTTAGCTCTAACACTGATGATCCACCTACAAATGTGAACTGACGTTCAAAAATAAAACATTTGAAAACGGACCATTTTCCACATTTCTGAAGCATGACGTAATGGGGGGGTGTTATCTCTTTTGTCGAAAATCAGCCGTTTTTGCTCGAACATTAAATGCCTCCAAATGGTATTTAATTAACTTCCCGGGGTGAAGAAACCCTTTTTGAGAACTCAGAGTGAGTAAATTGGCCATTTTCATGCACTTTTAACCATTCCATAAATCTTGTGTTTTGGGCCCCTGGAAGCATGAAAATCACTTTAAACATGCTAATTTTAGCTCTAACACTGATGATCCACCTACAAATGTGAACTGACGTTCAAAAATAAAACATTTGAAAACGGACCATTTTCCACATTTCTGAAGCATGACGTAATGGGGGGGTGTTATCTCTTTTGTCGAAATCAGCCGTTTTTGCTCGAACATTAAATGCCTCCAAATGGTATTTAATTAACTTCCCGAGCCCCTGGAAGCATGAAAATCACTTTAAACATGCTAATTTTAGCTCTAACACTGATGATCCACCTACAAATGTGAACTGACGTTCAAAAATAAAACATTTGAAAACGGACCATTTTCCACATTTCTGAAGCATGACGTAATGGGGGGGTGTTATCTCTTTTGTCGAAAATCAGCCGTTTTTGCTCGAACATTAAATGCCTCCAAATGGTATTTAATTAACTTCCCGAGCCCCTGGAAGCATGAAAATCACTTTAAACATGCTAATTTTAGCTCTAACACTGATGATCCACCTACAAATGTGAACTGACGTTCAAAAATAAAACATTTGAAAACGGACCATTTTCCACATTTCTGAAGCATGACGTAATGGGGGGGTGTTATCTCTTTTGTCGAAAATCAGCCGTTTTTGCTCGAACATTAAATGCCTCCAAATGGTATTTAATTAACTTCCCGAGCCCCTGGAAGCATGAAAATCACTTTAAACATGCTAATTTTAGCTCTAACACTGATGATCCACCTACAAATGTGAACTGACGTTCAAAAATAAAACATTTGAAAACGGACCATTTTCCACATTTCTGAAGCATGACGTAATGGGGGGGTGTTATCTCTTTTGTCGAAAATCAGCCGTTTTTGCTCGAACATTAAATGCCTCCAAATGGTATTTAATTAACTTCCCGAGCCCCTGGAAGCATGAAAATCACTTTAAACATGCTAATTTTAGCTCTAACACTGATGATCCACCTACAAATGTGAACTGACGTTCAAAAATAAAACATTTGAAAACGGACCATTTTCCACATTTCTGAAGCATGACGTAATGGGGGGGTGTTATCTCTTTTGTCGAAAATCAGCCGTTTTTGCTCGAACATTAAATGCCTCCAAATGGTATTTAATTAACTTCCCGAGCCCCTGGAAGCATGAAAATCACTTTAAACATGCTAATTTTAGCTCTAACACTGATGATCCACCTACAAATGTGAACTGACGTTCAAAAATAAAACATTTGAAAACGGACCATTTTCCACATTTCTGAAGCATGACGTAATGGGGGGGTGTTATCTCTTTTGTCGAAAATCAGCCGTTTTTGCTCGAACATTAAATGCCTCCAAATGGTATTTAATTAACTTCCCGAGCCCCTGGAAGCATGAAAATCACTTTAAACATGCTAATTTTAGCTCTAACACTGATGACCCACCTACAAATGTGAACTGACGTTCAAAAATAAAACATTTGAAAACGGACCATTTTCCACATTTCTGAAGCATGACGTAATGGGGGGGTGTTATCTCTTTTGTCGAAAATCAGCCGTTTTTGCTCGAACATTAAATGCCTCCAAATGGTATTTAATTAACTTCCCGGGGTGAAGAAACCCTTTTTGAGAACTCAGAGTGAGTAAATTGGCCATTTTCATGCACTTTTAACCATTCCATAAATCTTGTGTTTTGGGCCCCTGGAAGCATGAAAATCACTTTAAACATGCTAATTTTAGCTCTAACACTGATGATCCACCTACAAATGTGAACTGACGTTCAAAAATAAAACATTTGAAAACGGACCATTTTCCACATTTCTGAAGCATGACGTAATGGGGGGGTGTTATCTCTTTTGTCGAAAATCAGCCGTTTTTGCTCGAACATTAAATGCCTCCAAATGGTATTTAATTAACTTCCCGAGCCCCTGGAAGCATGAAAATCACTTTAAACATGCTAATTTTAGCTCTAACACTGATGATCCACCTACAAATGTGAACTGACGTTCAAAAATAAAACATTTGAAAACGGACCATTTTCCACATTTCTGAAGCATGACGTAATGGGGGGGTGTTATCTCTTTTGTCGAAAATCAGCCATTTTTGCTCGAACATTAAATGCCTCCAAATGGTATTTAATTAACTTCCCGAGCCCCTGGAAGCATGAAAATCACTTTAAACATGCTAATTTTAGCTCTAACACTGATGATCCACCTACAAATGTGAACTGACGTTCAAAAATAAAACATTTGAAAACGGACCATTTTCCACATTTCTGAAGCATGACGTAATGGGGGGGTGTTATCTCTTTTGTCGAAAATCAGCCGTTTTTGCTCGAACATTAAATGCCTCCAAATGGTATTTAATTAACTTCCCGGGGTGAAGAAACCCTTTTTGAGAACTCAGAGTGAGTAAATTGGCCATTTTCATGCACTTTTAACCATTCCATAAATCTTGTGTTTTGGGCCCCTGGAAGCATGAAAATCACTTTAAACATGCTAATTTTAGCTCTAACACTGATGATCCACCTACAAATGTGAACTGACGTTCAAAAATAAAACATTTGAAAACGGACCATTTTCCACATTTCTGAAGCATGACGTAATGGGGGGGTGTTATCTCTTTTGTCGAAAATCAGCCGTTTTTGCTCGAACTTTAAATGCCTCCAAATGGTATTTAATTAACTTCCCGGGGTGAAGAAACCCTTTTTGAGAACTCAGAGTGAGTAAATTGGCCATTTTCATGCACTTTTAACCATTCCATAAATCTTGTGTTTTGGGCCCCTGGAAGCATGAAAATCACTTTAAACATGCTAATTTTAGCTCTAACACTGATGATCCACCTACAAATGTGAACTGACGTTCAAAAATAAAACATTTGAAAACGGACCATTTTCCACATTTCTGAAGCATGACGTACTGGGGGGGTGTTATCTCTTTTGTCGAAAATCAGCCGTTTTTGCTCGAACATTAAATGCCTCCAAATGGTATTTAATTAACTTCCCGAGCCCCTGGAAGCATGAAAATCACTTTAAACATGCTAATTTTAGCTCTAACACTGATGATCCACCTACAAATGTGAACTGACGTTCAAAAATAAAACATTTGAAAACGGACCATTTTCCACATTTCTGAAGCATGACGTAATGGGGGGGTGTTATCTCTTTTGTCGAAAATCAGCCATTTTTGCTCGAACATTAAATGCCTCCAAATGGTATTTAATTAACTTCCCGAGCCCCTGGAAGCATGAAAATCACTTTAAACATGCTAATTTTAGCTCTAACACTGATGATCCACCTACAAATGTGAACTGACGTTCAAAAATAAAACATTTGAAAACGGACCATTTTCCACATTTCTGAAGCATGACGTAATGGGGGGGTGTTATCTCTTTTGTCGAAAATCAGCCGTTTTTGCTCGAACATTAAATGCCTCCAAATGGTATTTAATTAACTTCCCGGGGTGAAGAAACCCTTTTTGAGAACTCAGAGTGAGTAAATTGGCCATTTTCATGCACTTTTAACCATTCCATAAATCTTGTGTTTTGGGCCCCTGGAAGCATGAAAATCACTTTAAACATGCTAATTTTAGCTCTAACACTGATGATCCACCTACAAATGTGAACTGACGTTCAAAAATAAAACATTTGAAAACGGACCATTTTCCACATTTCTGAAGCATGACGTAATGGGGGGGTGTTATCTCTTTTGTCGAAAATCAGCCGTTTTTGCTCGAACTTTAAATGCCTCCAAATGGTATTTAATTAACTTCCCGGGGTGAAGAAACCCTTTTTGAGAACTCAGAGTGAGTAAATTGGCCATTTTCATGCACTTTTAACCATTCCATAAATCTTGTGTTTTGGGCCCCTGGAAGCATGAAAATCACTTTAAACATGCTAATTTTAGCTCTAACACTGATGATCCACCTACAAATGTGAACTGACGTTCAAAAATAAAACATTTGAAAACGGACCATTTTCCACATTTCTGAAGCATGACGTAATGGGGGGGTGTTATCTCTTTTGTCGAAAATCAGCCGTTTTTGCTCGAACATTAAATGCCTCCAAATGGTATTTAATTAACTTCCCGGGGTGAAGAAACCCTTTTTGAGAACTCAGAGTGAGTAAATTGGCCATTTTCATGCACTTTTAACCATTCCATAAATCTTGTGTTTTGGGCCCCTGGAAGCATGAAAATCACTTTAAACATGCTAATTTTAGCTCTAACACTGATGATCCACCTACAAATGTGAACTGACGTTCAAAAATAAAACATTTGAAAACGGACCATTTTCCACATTTCTGAAGCATGACGTAATGGGGGGGTGTTATCTCTTTTGTCGAAAATCAGCCGTTTTTGCTCGAACATTAAATGCCTCCAAATGGTATTTAATTAACTTCCCGAGCCCCTGGAAGCATGAAAATCACTTTAAACATGCTAATTTTAGCTCTAACACTGATGATCCACCTACAAATGTGAACTGACGTTCAAAAATAAAACATTTGAAAACGGACCATTTTCCACATTTCTGAAGCATGACGTAATGGGGGGGTGTTATCTCTTTTGTCGAAAATCAGCCGTTTTTGCTCGAACATTAAATGCCTCCAAATGGTATTTAATTAACTTCCCGAGCCCCTGGAAGCATGAAAATCACTTTAAACATGCTAATTTTAGCTCTAACACTGATGATCCACCTACAAATGTGAACTGACGTTCAAAAATAAAACATTTGAAAACGGACCATTTTCCACATTTCTGAAGCATGACGTAATGGGGGGGTGTTATCTCTTTTGTCGAAAATCAGCCGTTTTTGCTCGAACATTAAATGCCTCCAAATGGTATTTAATTAACTTCCCGGGGTGAAGAAACCCTTTTTGAGAACTCAGAGTGAGTAAATTGGCCATTTTCATGCACTTTTAACCATTCCATAAATCTTGTGTTTTGGGCCCCTGGAAGCATGAAAATCACTTTAAACATGCTAATTTTAGCTCTAACACTGATGATCCACCTACAAATGTGAACTGACGTTCAAAAATAAAACATTTGAAAACGGACCATTTTCCACATTTCTGAAGCATGACGTAATGGGGGGGTGTTATCTCTTTTGTCGAAAATCAGCCGTTTTTGCTCGAACATTAAATGCCTCCAAATGGTATTTAATTAACTTCACGGGGTGAAGAAACCCTTTTTGAGAACTCAGAGTGAGTAAATTGGCCATTTTCATGCACTTTTAACCATTCCATAAATCTTGTGTTTTGGGCCCCTGGAAGCATGAAAATCACTTTAAACATGCTAATTTTAGCTCTAACACTGATGATCCACCTACAAATGTGAACTGACGTTCAAAAATAAAACATTTGAAAACGGACCATTTTCCACATTTCTGAAGCATGACGTAATGGGGGGGTGTTATCTCTTTTGTCGAAAATCAGCCGTTTTTGCTCGAACATTAAATGCCTCCAAATGGTATTTAATTAACTTCCCGAGCCCCTGGAAGCATGAAAATCACTTTAAACATGCTAATTTTAGCTCTAACACTGATGATCCACCTACAAATGTGAACTGACGTTCAAAAATAAAACATTTGAAAACGGACCATTTTCCACATTTCTGAAGCATGACGTAATGGGGGGTGTTATCTCTTTTGTCGAAAATCAGCCGTTTTTGCTCGAACATTAAATGCCTCCAAATGGTATTTAATTAACTTCCCGAGCCCCTGGAAGCATGAAAATCACTTTAAACATGCTAATTTTAGCTCTAACACTGATGATCCACCTACAAATGTGAACTGACGTTCAAAAATAAAACATTTGAAAACGGACCATTTTCCACATTTCTGAAGCATGACGTAATGGGGGGGTGTTATCTCTTTTGTCGAAAATCAGCCGTTTTTGCTCGAACATTAAATGCCTCCAAATGGTATTTAATTAACTTCCCGGGGTGAAGAAACCCTTTTTGAGAACTCAGAGTGAGTAAATTGGCCATTTTCATGCACTTTTAACCATTCCATAAATCTTGTGTTTTGGGCCCCTGGAAGCATGAAAATCACTTTAAACATGCTAATTTTAGCTCTAACACTGATGATCCACCTACAAATGTGAACTGACGTTCAAAAATAAAACATTTGAAAACGGACCATTTTCCACATTTCTGAAGCATGACGTAATGGGGGGGTGTTATCTCTTTTGTCGAAAATCAGCAGTTTTTGCTCGAACATTAAATGCCTCCAAATGGTATTTAATTAACTTCCCGAGCCCCTGGAAGCATGAAAATCACTTTAAACATGCTAATTTTAGCTCTAACACTGATGATCCACCTACAAATGTGAACTGACGTTCAAAAATAAAACATTTGAAAACGGACCATTTTCCACATTTCTGAAGCATGACGTAATGGGGGGGTGTTATCTCTTTTGTCGAAAATCAGCCGTTTTTGCTCGAACATTAAATGCCTCCAAATGGTATTTAATTAACTTCCCGAGCCCCTGGAAGCATGAAAATCACTTTAAACATGCTAATTTTAGCTCTAACACTGATGATCCACCTACAAATGTGAACTGACGTTCAAAAATAAAACATTTGAAAACGGACCATTTTCCACATTTCTGAAGCATGACGTAATGGGGGGGTGTTATCTCTTTTGTCGAAAATCAGCCGTTTTTGCTCGAACATTAAATGCCTCCAAATGGTATTTAATTAACTTCCCGAGCCCCTGGAAGCATGAAAATCACTTTAAACATGCTAATTTTAGCTCTAACACTGATGATCCACCTACAAATGTGAACTGACGTTCAAAAATAAAACATTTGAAAACGGACCATTTTCCACATTTCTGAAGCATGACGTAATGGGGGGGTGTTATCTCTTTTGTCGAAAATCAGCCGTTTTTGCTCGAACATTAAATGCCTCCAAATGGTATTTAATTAACTTCCCGAGCCCCTGGAAGCATGAAAATCACTTTAAACATGCTAATTTTAGCTCTAACACTGATGATCCACCTACAAATGTGAACTGACGTTCAAAAATAAAACATTTGAAAACGGACCATTTTCCACATTTCTGAAGCATGACGTAATGGGGGGTGTTATCTCTTTTGTCGAAAATCAGCCGTTTTTGCTCGAACATTAAATGCCTCCAAATGGTATTTAATTAACTTCCCGAGCCCCTGGAAGCATGAAAATCACTTTAAACATGCTAATTTTAGCTCTAACACTGATGATCCACCTACAAATGTGAACTGACGTTCAAAAATAAAACATTTGAAAACGGACCATTTTCCACATTTCTGAAGCATGACGTAATGGGGGGGTGTTATCTCTTTTGTCGAAAATCAGCCGTTTTTGCTCGAACATTAAATGCCTCTAAATGGTATTTAATTAACTTCCCGAGCCCCTGGAAGCATGAAAATCACTTTAAACATGCTAATTTTAGCTCTAACACTGATGATCCACCTACAAATGTGAACTGACGTTCAAAAATAAAACATTTGAAAACGGACCATTTTCCACATTTCTGAAGCATGACGTAATGGGGGGTGTTATCTCTTTTGTCGAAAATCAGCCGTTTTTGCTCGAACATTAACTGCCTCCAAATGGTATTTAATTAACTTCCCGAGCCCCTGGAAGCATGAAAATCACTTTAAACATGCTAATTTTAGCTCTAACACTGATGATCCACCTACAAATGTGAACTGACGTTCAAAAATAAAACATTTGAAAACGGACCATTTTCCACATTTCTGAAGCATGACGTAATGGGGGGGTGTTATCTCTTTTGTCGAAAATCAGCCGTTTTTGCTCGAACATTAAATGCCTCCAAATGGTATTTAATTAACTTCCCGGGGTGAAGAAACCCTTTTTGAGAACTCAGAGTGAGTAAATTGGCCATTTTCATGCACTTTTAACCATTACATAAATCTTGTGTTTTGGGCCCCTGGAAGCATGAAAATCACTTTAAACATGCTAATTTTAGCTCTAACACTGATGATCCACCTACAAATGTGAACTGACGTTCAAAAATAAAACATTTGAAAACGGACCATTTTCCACATTTCTGAAGCATGACGTAATGGGGGGGTGTTATCTCTTTTGTCGAAAATCAGCCGTTTTTGCTCGAACATTAAATGCCTCCAAATGGTATTTAATTAACTTCCCGGGGTGAAGAAACCCTTTTTGAGAACTCAGAGTGAGTAAATTGGCCATTTTCATGCACTTTTAACCATTCCATAAATCTTGTGTTTTGGGCCCCTGGAAGCATGAAAATCACTTTAAACATGCTAATTTTAGCTCTAACACTGATGATCCACCTACAAATGTGAACTGACGTTCAAAAATAAAACATTTGAAAACGGACCATTTTCCACATTTCTGAAGCATGACGTAATGGGGGGGTGTTATCTCTTTTGTCGAAAATCAGCCGTTTTTGCTCGAACATTAAATGCCTCCAAATGGTATTTAATTAACTTCCCGAGCCCCTGGAAGCATGAAAATCACTTTAAACATGCTAATTTTAGCTCTAACACTGATGATCCACCTACAAATGTGAACTGACGTTCAAAAATAAAACATTTGAAAACGGACCATTTTCCACATTTCTGAAGCATGACGTAATGGGGGGTGTTATCTCTTTTGTCGAAAATCAGCCGTTTTTGCTCGAACATTAAATGCCTCCAAATGGTATTTAATTAACTTCCCGAGCCCCTGGAAGCATGAAAATCACTTTAAACATGCTAATTTTAGCTCTAACACTGATGATCCACCTACAAATGTGAACTGACGTTCAAAAATAAAACATTTGAAAACGGACCATTTTCCACATTTCTGAAGCATGACGTAATGGGGGGGTGTTATCTCTTTTGTCGAAAATCAGCCGTTTTTGCTCGAACATTAAATGCCTCCAAATGGTATTTAATTAACTTCCCGGGGTGAAGAAACCCTTTTTGAGAACTCAGAGTGAGTAAATTGGCCATTTTCATGCACTTTTAACCATTCCATAAATCTTGTGTTTTGGGCCCCTGGAAGCATGAAAATCACTTTAAACATGCTAATTTTAGCTCTAACACTGATGATCCACCTACAAATGTGAACTGACGTTCAAAAATAAAACATTTGAAAACGGACCATTTTCCACATTTCTGAAGCATGACGTAATGGGGGGTGTTATCTCTTTTGTCGAAAATCAGCAGTTTTTGCTCGAACATTAAATGCCTCCAAATGGTATTTAATTAACTTCCCGAGCCCCTGGAAGCATGAAAATCACTTTAAACATGCTAATTTTAGCTCTAACACTGATGATCCACCTACAAATGTGAACTGACGTTCAAAAATAAAACATTTGAAAACGGACCATTTTCCACATTTCTGAAGCATGACGTAATGGGGGGGTGTTATCTCTTTTGTCGAAAATCAGCCGTTTTTGCTCGAACATTAAATGCCTCCAAATGGTATTTAATTAACTTCCCGAGCCCCTGGAAGCATGAAAATCACTTTAAACATGCTAATTTTAGCTCTAACACTGATGATCCACCTACAAATGTGAACTGACGTTCAAAAATAAAACATTTGAAAACGGACCATTTTCCACATTTCTGAAGCATGACGTAATGGGGGGGTGTTATCTCTTTTGTCGAAAATCAGCCGTTTTTGCTCGAACATTAAATGCCTCCAAATGGTATTTAATTAACTTCCCGAGCCCCTGGAAGCATGAAAATCACTTTAAACATGCTAATTTTAGCTCTAACACTGATGATCCACCTACAAATGTGAACTGACGTTCAAAAATAAAACATTTGAAAACGGACCATTTTCCACATTTCTGAAGCATGACGTAATGGGGGGGTGTTATCTCTTTTGTCGAAAATCAGCCGTTTTTGCTCGAACATTAAATGCCTCCAAATGGTATTTAATTAACTTCCCGAGCCCCTGGAAGCATGAAAATCACTTTAAACATGCTAATTTTAGCTCTAACACTGATGATCCACCTACAAATGTGAACTGACGTTCAAAAATAAAACATTTGAAAACGGACCATTTTCCACATTTCTGAAGCATGACGTAATGGGGGGTGTTATCTCTTTTGTCGAAAATCAGCCGTTTTTGCTCGAACATTAAATGCCTCCAAATGGTATTTAATTAACTTCCCGAGCCCCTGGAAGCATGAAAATCACTTTAAACATGCTAATTTTAGCTCTAACACTGATGATCCACCTACAAATGTGAACTGACGTTCAAAAATAAAACATTTGAAAACGGACCATTTTCCACATTTCTGAAGCATGACGTAATGGGGGGGTGTTATCTCTTTTGTCGAAAATCAGCAGTTTTTGCTCGAACATTAAATGCCTCCAAATGGTATTTAATTAACTTCCCGAGCCCCTGGAAGCATGAAAATCACTTTAAACATGCTAATTTTAGCTCTAACACTGATGATCCACCTACAAATGTGAACTGACGTTCAAAAATAAAACATTTGAAAACGGACCATTTTCCACATTTCTGAAGCATGACGTAATGGGGGGGTGTTATCTCTTTTGTCGAAAATCAGCCGTTTTTGCTCGAACATTAAATGCCTCCAAATGGTATTTAATTAACTTCCCGAGCCCCTGGAAGCATGAAAATCACTTTAAACATGCTAATTTTAGCTCTAACACTGATGATCCACCTACAAATGTGAACTGACGTTCAAAAATAAAACATTTGAAAACGGACCATTTTCCACATTTCTGAAGCATGACGTAATGGGGGGGTGTTATCTCTTTTGTCGAAAATCAGCCGTTTTTGCTCGAACATTAAATGCCTCCAAATGGTATTTAATTAACTTCCCGAGCCCCTGGAAGCATGAAAATCACTTTAAACATGCTAATTTTAGCTCTAACACTGATGATCCACCTACAAATGTGAACTGACGTTCAAAAATAAAACATTTGAAAACGGACCATTTTCCACATTTCTGAAGCATGACGTAATGGGGGGGTGTTATCTCTTTTGTCGAAAATCAGCCGTTTTTGCTCGAACATTAAATGCCTCCAAATGGTATTTAATTAACTTCCCGAGCCCCTGGAAGCATGAAAATCACTTTAAACATGCCAATTTTAGCTCTAACACTGATGATCCACCTACAAATGTGAACTGACGTTCAAAAATAAAACATTTGAAAACGGACCATTTTCCACATTTCTGAAGCATGACGTAATGGGGGGGTGTTATCTCTTTTGTCGAAAATCAGCCGTTTTTGCTCGAACATTAAATGCCTCCAAATGGTATTTAATTAACTTCCCGAGCCCCTGGAAGCATGAAAATCACTTTAAACATGCTAATTTTAGCTCTAACACTGATGATCCACCTACAAATGTGAACTGACGTTCAAAAATAAAACATTTGAAAACGGACCATTTTCCACATTTCTGAAGCATGACGTAATGGGGGGGTGTTATCTCTTTTGTCGAAAATCAGCCGTTTTTGCTCGAACATTAAATGCCTCCAAATGGTATTTAATTAACTTCCCGGGGTGAAGAAACCCTTTTTGAGAACTCAGAGTGAGTAAATTGGCCATTTTCATGCACTTTTAACCATTCCATAAATCTTGTGTTTTGGGCCCCTGGAAGCATGAAAATCACTTTAAACATGCTAATTTTAGCTCTAACACTGATGATCCACCTACAAATGTGAACTGACGTTCAAAAATAAAACATTTGAAAACGGACCATTTTCCACATTTCTGAAGCATGACGTAATGGGGGGGTGTTATCTCTTTTGTCGAAAATCAGCCGTTTTTGCTCGAACATTAAATGCCTCCAAATGGTATTTAATTAACTTCCCGAGCCCCTGGAAGCATGAAAATCACTTTAAACATGCTAATTTTAGCTCTAACACTGATGATCCACCTACAAATGTGAACTGACGTTCAAAAATAAAACATTTGAAAACGGACCATTTTCCACATTTCTGAAGCATGACGTAATGGGGGGGTGTTATCTCTTTTGTCGAAAATCAGCCGTTTTTGCTCGAACATTAAATGCCTCCAAATGGTATTTAATTAACTTCCCGAGCCCCTGGAAGCATGAAAATCACTTTAAACATGCTAATTTTAGCTCTAACACTGATGATCCACCTACAAATGTGAACTGACGTTCAAAAATAAAACATTTGAAAACGGACCATTTTCCACATTTCTGAAGCATGACGTAATGGGGGGGTGTTATCTCTTTTGTCGAAAATCCGCCGTTTTTGCTCGAACATTAAATGCCTCCAAATGGTATTTAATTAACTTCCCGGGGTGAAGAAACCCTTTTTGAGAACTCAGAGTGAGTAAATTGGCCATTTTCATGCACTTTTAACCATTCCATAAATCTTGTGTTTTGGGCCCCTGGAAGCATGAAAACCACTTTAAACATGCTAATTTTAGCTCTAACACTGATGATCCACCTACAAATGTGAACTGACGTTCAAAAATAAAACATTTGAAAACGGACCATTTTCCACATTTCTGAAGCATGACGTAATGGGGGGGTGTTATCTCTTTTGTCGAAAATCAGCCGTTTTTGCTCGAACATTAAATGCCTCCAAATGGTATTTAATTAACTTCCCGAGCCCCTGGAAGCATGAAAATCACTTTAAACATGCTAATTTTAGCTCTAACACTGATGATCCACCTACAAATGTGAACTGACGTTCAAAAATAAAACATTTGAAAACGGACCATTTTCCACATTTCTGAAGCATGACGTAATGGGGGGGTGTTATCTCTTTTGTCGAAAATCAGCCGTTTTTGCTCGAACATTAAATGCCTCCAAATGGTATTTAATTAACTTCCCGAGCCCCTGGAAGCATGAAAATCACTTTAAACATGCCAATTTTAGCTCTAACACTTATGATCCACCTACAAATGTGAACTGACGTTCAAAAATAAAACATTTGAAAACGGACCATTTTCCACATTTCTGAAGCATGACGTAATGGGGGGGTGTTATCTCTTTTGTCGAAAATCAGCCGTTTTTGCTCGAACATTAAATGCCTCCAAATGGTATTTAATTAACTTCCCGGGGTGAAGAAACCCTTTTTGAGAACTCAGAGTGAGTAAATTGGCCATTTTCATGCACTTTTAACCATTCCATAAATCTTGTGTTTTGGGCCCCTGGAAGCATGAAAATCACTTTAAACATGCTAATTTTAGCTCTAACACTGATGATCCACCTACAAATGTGAACTGACGTTCAAAAATAAAACATTTGAAAACGGACCATTTTCCACATTTCTGAAGCATGACGTAATGGGGGGGTGTTATCTCTTTTGTCGAAAATCAGCCGTTTTTGCTCGAACATTAAATGCCTCCAAATGGTATTTAATTAACTTCCCGAGCCCCTGGAAGCATGAAAATCACTTTAAACATGCTAATTTTAGCTCTAACACTGATGATCCACCTACAAATGTGAACTGACGTTCAAAAATAAAACATTTGAAAACGGACCATTTTCCACATTTCTGAAGCATGACGTAATGGGGGGGTGTTATCTCTTTTGTCGAAAATCAGCCGTTTTTGCTCGAACATTAAATGCCTCCAAATGGTATTTAATTAACTTCCCGAGCCCCTGGAAGCATGAAAATCACTTTAAACATGCTAATTTTAGCTCTAACACTGATGATCCACCTACAAATGTGAACTGACGTTCAAAAATAAAACATTTGAAAACGGACCATTTTCCACATTTCTGAAGCATGACGTAATGGGGGGGTGTTATCTCTTTTGTCGAAAATCCGCCGTTTTTGCTCGAACATTAAATGCCTCCAAATGGTATTTAATTAACTTCCCGGGGTGAAGAAACCCTTTTTGAGAACTCAGAGTGAGTAAATTGGCCATTTTCATGCACTTTTAACCATTCCATAAATCTTGTGTTTTGGGCCCCTGGAAGCATGAAAATCACTTTAAACATGCTAATTTTAGCTCTAACACTGATGATCCACCTACAAATGTGAACTGACGTTCAAAAATAAAACATTTGAAAACGGACCATTTTCCACATTTCTGAAGCATGACGTAATGGGGGGGTGTTATCTCTTTTGTCGAAAATCAGCCGTTTTTGCTCGAACATTAAATGCCTCCAAATGGTATTTAATTAACTTCCCGGGGTGAAGAAACCCTTTTTGAGAACTCAGAGTGAGTAAATTGGCCATTTTCATGCACTTTTAACCATTCCATAAATCTTGTGTTTTGGGCCCCTGGAAGCATGAAAATCACTTTAAACATGCTAATTTTAGCTCTAACACTGATGATCCACCTACAAATGTGAACTGACGTTCAAAAATAAAACATTTGAAAACGGACCATTTTCCACATTTCTGAAGCATGACGTAATGGGGGGGTGTTATCTCTTTTGTCGAAAATCAGCCGTTTTTGCTCGAACATTAAATGCCTCAAAATGGTATTTAATTAACTTCCCGAGCCCCTGGAAGCATGAAAATCACTTTAAACATGCTAATTTTAGCTCTAACACTGATGATCCACCTACAAATGTGAACTGACGTTCAAAAATAAAACATTTGAAAACGGACCATTTTCCACATTTCTGAAGCATGACGTAATGGGGGGGTGTTATCTCTTTTGTCGAAAATCAGCCGTTTTTGCTCGAACATTAAATGCCTCCAAATGGTATTTAATTAACTTCCCGAGCCCCTGGAAGCATGAAAATCACTTTAAACATGCTAATTTTAGCTCTAACACTGATGATCCACCTACAAATGTGAACTGACGTTCAAAAATAAAACATTTGAAAACGGACCATTTTCCACATTTCTGAAGCATGACGTAATGGGGGGGTGTTATCTCTTTTGTCGAAAATCAGCCGTTTTTGCTCGAACATTAAATGCCTCCAAATGGTATTTAATTAACTTCCCGGGGTGAAGAAACCCTTTTTGAGAACTCAGAGTGAGTAAATTGGCCATTTTCATGCACTTTTAACCATTCCATAAATCTTGTGTTTTGGGCCCCTGGAAGCATGAAAATCACTTTAAACATGCTAATTTTAGCTCTAACACTGATGATCCACCTACAAATGTGAACTGACGTTCAAAAATAAAACATTTGAAAACGGACCATTTTCCACATTTCTGAAGCATGACGTAATGGGGGGGTGTTATCTCTTTTGTCGAAAATCAGCCGTTTTTGCTCGAACATTAAATGCCTCCAAATGGTATTTAATTAACTTCCCGGGGTGAAGAAACCCTTTTTGAGAACTCAGAGTGAGTAAATTGGCCATTTTCCTGCACTTTTAACCATTACATAAATCTTGTGTTTTGGGCCCCTGGAAGCATGAAAATCACTTTAAACATGCTAATTTTAGCTCTAACACTGATGATCCACCTACAAATGTGAACTGACGTTCAAAAATAAAACATTTGAAAACGGACCATTTTCCACATTTCTGAAGCATGACGTAATGGGGGGGTGTTATCTCTTTTGTCGAAAATCAGCCGTTTTTGCTCGAACATTAAATGCCTCCAAATGGTATTTAATTAACTTCCCGGGGTGAAGAAACCCTTTTTGAGAACTCAGAGTGAGTAAATTGGCCATTTTCATGCACTTTTAACCATTCCATAAATCTTGTGTTTTGGGCCCCTGGAAGCATGAAAATCACTTTAAACATGCTAATTTTAGCTCTAACACTGATGATCCACCTACAAATGTGAACTGACGTTCAAAAATAAAACATTTGAAAACGGACCATTTTCCACATTTCTGAAGCATGACGTAATGGGGGGGTGTTATCTCTTTTGTCGAAAATCAGCCGTTTTTGCTCGAACATTAAATGCCTCCAAATGGTATTTAATTAACTTCCCGGGGTGAAGAAACCCTTTTTGAGAACTCAGAGTGAGTAAATTGGCCATTTTCATGCACTTTTAACCATTCCATAAATCTTGTGTTTTGGGCCCCTGGAAGCATGAAAATCACTTTAAACATGCTAATTTTAGCTCTAACACTGATGATCCACCTACAAATGTGAACTGACGTTCAAAAATAAAACATTTGAAAACGGACCATTTTCCACATTTCTGAAGCATGACGTAATGGGGGGTGTTATCTCTTTTGTCGAAAATCAGCAGTTTTTGCTCGAACATTAAATGCCTCCAAATGGTATTTAATTAACTTCCCGAGCCCCTGGAAGCATGAAAATCACTTTAAACATGCTAATTTTAGCTCTAACACTGATGATCCACCTACAAATGTGAACTGACGTTCAAAAATAAAACATTTGAAAACGGACCATTTTCCACATTTCTGAAGCATGACGTAATGGGGGGGTGTTATCTCTTTTGTCGAAAATCAGCCGTTTTTGCTCGAACATTAAATGCCTCCAAATGGTATTTAATTAACTTCCCGAGCCCCTGGAAGCATGAAAATCACTTTAAACATGCTAATTTTAGCTCTAACACTGATGATCCACCTACAAATGTGAACTGACGTTCAAAAATAAAACATTTGAAAACGGACCATTTTCCACATTTCTGAAGCATGACGTAATGGGGGGGTGTTATCTCTTTTGTCGAAAATCAGCCGTTTTTGCTCGAACATTAAATGCCTCCAAATGGTATTTAATTAACTTCCCGAGCCCCTGGAAGCATGAAAATCACTTTAAACATGCTAATTTTAGCTCTAACACTGATGATCCACCTACAAATGTGAACTGACGTTCAAAAATAAAACATTTGAAAACGGACCATTTTCCACATTTCTGAAGCATGACGTAATGGGGGGGTGTTATCTCTTTTGTCGAAAATCAGCCGTTTTTGCTCGAACATTAAATGCCTCCAAATGGTATTTAATTAACTTCCCGAGCCCCTGGAAGCATGAAAATCACTTTAAACATGCTAATTTTAGCTCTAACACTGATGATCCACCTACAAATGTGAACTGACGTTCAAAAATAAAACATTTGAAAACGGACCATTTTCCACATTTCTGAAGCATGACGTAATGG
This sequence comes from Lissotriton vulgaris, assembly GCF_964263255.1. Classification (NCBI taxonomy): domain Eukaryota; kingdom Metazoa; phylum Chordata; class Amphibia; order Caudata; family Salamandridae; genus Lissotriton; species Lissotriton vulgaris. The sequence continues at coordinate 23,351 of NW_028241997.1, forward strand.
GGGGTGTTATCTCTTTTGTCGAAAATCAGCCGTTTTTGCTCGAACATTAAATGCCTCCAAATGGTATTTAATTAACTTCCCGAGCCCCTGGAAGCATGAAAATCACTTTAAACATGCTAATTTTAGCTCTAACACTGATGATCCACCTACAAATGTGAACTGACGTTCAAAAATAAAACATTTGAAAACGGACCATTTTCCACATTTCTGAAGCATGACGTAATGGGGGGGTGTTATCTCTTTTGTCGAAAATCAGCAGTTTTTGCTCGAACATTAAATGCCTCCAAATGGTATTTAATTAACTTCCCGAGCCCCTGGAAGCATGAAAATCACTTTAAACATGCTAATTTTAGCTCTAACACTGATGATCCACCTACAAATGTGAACTGACGTTCAAAAATAAAACATTTGAAAACGGACCATTTTCCACATTTCTGAAGCATGACGTAATGGGGGGGTGTTATCTCTTTTGTCGAAAATCAGCCGTTTTTGCTCGAACATTAAATGCCTCCAAATGGTATTTAATTAACTTCCCGAGCCCCTGGAAGCATGAAAATCACTTTAAACATGCTAATTTTAGCTCTAACACTGATGATCCACCTACAAATGTGAACTGACGTTCAAAAATAAAACATTTGAAAACGGACCATTTTCCACATTTCTGAAGCATGACGTAATGGGGGGGTGTTATCTCTTTTGTCGAAAATCAGCCGTTTTTGCTCGAACATTAAATGCCTCCAAATGGTATTTAATTAACTTCCCGAGCCCCTGGAAGCATGAAAATCACTTTAAACATGCTAATTTTAGCTCTAACACTGATGATCCACCTACAAATGTGAACTGACGTTCAAAAATAAAACATTTGAAAACGGACCATTTTCCACATTTCTGAAGCATGACGTAATGGGGGGGTGTTATCTCTTTTGTCGAAAATCAGCCGTTTTTGCTCGAACATTAAATGCCTCCAAATGGTATTTAATTAACTTCCCGAGCCCCTGGAAGCATGAAAATCACTTTAAACATGCCAATTTTAGCTCTAACACTGATGATCCACCTACAAATGTGAACTGACGTTCAAAAATAAAACATTTGAAAACGGACCATTTTCCACAATTCTGAAGCATGACGTAATGGGGGGGTGTTATCTCTTTTGTCGAAAATCAGCCGTTTTTGCTCGAACATTAAATGCCTCCAAATGGTATTTAATTAACTTCCCGAGCCCCTGGAAGCATGAAAATCACTTTAAACATGCTAATTTTAGCTCTAACACTGATGATCCACCTACAAATGTGAACTGACGTTCAAAAATAAAACATTTGAAAACGGACCATTTTCCACATTTCTGAAGCATGACGTAATGGGGGGGTGTTATCTCTTTTGTCGAAAATCAGCCGTTTTTGCTCGAACATTAAATGCCTCCAAATGGTATTTAATTAACTTCCCGGGGTGAAGAAACCCTTTTTGAGAACTCAGAGTGAGTAAATTGGCCATTTTCATGCACTTTTAACCATTCCATAAATCTTGTGTTTTGGGCCCCTGGAAGCATGAAAATCACTTTAAACATGCTAATTTTAGCTCTAACACTGATGATCCACCTACAAATGTGAACTGACGTTCAAAAATAAAACATTTGAAAACGGACCATTTTCCACATTTCTGAAGCATGACGTAATGGGGGGGTGTTATCTCTTTTGTCGAAAATCAGCCGTTTTTGCTCGAACATTAAATGCCTCCAAATGGTATTTAATTAACTTCCCGAGCCCCTGGAAGCATGAAAATCACTTTAAACATGCTAATTTTAGCTCTAACACTGATGATCCACCTACAAATGTGAACTGACGTTCAAAAATAAAACATTTGAAAACGGACCATTTTCCACATTTCTGAAGCATGACGTAATGGGGGGGTGTTATCTCTTTTGTCGAAAATCAGCCGTTTTTGCTCGAACATTAAATGCCTCCAAATGGTATTTAATTAACTTCCCGAGCCCCTGGAAGCATGAAAATCACTTTAAACATGCTAATTTTAGCTCTAACACTGATGATCCACCTACAAATGTGAACTGACGTTCAAAAATAAAACATTTGAAAACGGACCATTTTCCACATTTCTGAAGCATGACGTAATGGGGGGGTGTTATCTCTTTTGTCGAAAATCCGCCGTTTTTGCTCGAACATTAAATGCCTCCAAATGGTATTTAATTAACTTCCCGGGGTGAAGAAACCCTTTTTGAGAACTCAGAGTGAGTAAATTGGCCATTTTCATGCACTTTTAACCATTCCATAAATCTTGTGTTTTGGGCCCCTGGAAGCATGAAAATCACTTTAAACATGCTAATTTTAGCTCTAACACTGATGATCCACCTACAAATGTGAACTGACGTTCAAAAATAAAACATTTGAAAACGGACCATTTTCCACATTTCTGAAGCATGACGTAATGGGGGGGTGTTATCTCTTTTGTCGAAAATCAGCCGTTTTTGCTCGAACATTAAATGCCTCCAAATGGTATTTAATTAACTTCCCGGGGTGAAGAAACCCTTTTTGAGAACTCAGAGTGAGTAAATTGGCCATTTTCATGCACTTTTAACCATTCCATAAATCTTGTGTTTTGGGCCCCTGGAAGCATGAAAATCACTTTAAACATGCTAATTTTAGCTCTAACACTGATGATCCACCTACAAATGTGAACTGACGTTCAAAAATAAAACATTTGAAAACGGACCATTTTCCACATTTCTGAAGCATGACGTAATGGGGGGGTGTTATCTCTTTTGTCGAAAATCAGCCGTTTTTGCTCGAACATTAAATGCCTCCAAATGGTATTTAATTAACTTCCCGAGCCCCTGGAAGCATGAAAATCACTTTAAACATGCTAATTTTAGCTCTAACACTGATGATCCACCTACAAATGTGAACTGACGTTCAAAAATAAAACATTTGAAAACGGACCATTTTCCACATTTCTGAAGCATGACGTAATGGGGGGGTGTTATCTCTTTTGTCGAAAATCAGCCGTTTTTGCTCGAACATTAAATGCCTCCAAATGGTATTTAATTAACTTCCCGAGCCCCTGGAAGCATGAAAATCACTTTAAACATGCTAATTTTAGCTCTAACACTGATGATCCACCTACAAATGTGAACTGACGTTCAAAAATAAAACATTTGAAAACGGACCATTTTCCACATTTCTGAAGCATGACGTAATGGGGGGGTGTTATCTCTTTTGTCGAAAATCAGCCGTTTTTGCTCGAACATTAAATGCCTCCAAATGGTATTTAATTAACTTCCCGGGGTGAAGAAACCCTTTTTGAGAACTCAGAGTGAGTAAATTGGCCATTTTCATGCACTTTTAACCATTCCATAAATCTTGTGTTTTGGGCCCCTGGAAGCATGAAAATCACTTTAAACATGCTAATTTTAGCTCTAACACTGATGATCCACCTACAAATGTGAACTGACGTTCAAAAATAAAACATTTGAAAACGGACCATTTTCCACATTTCTGAAGCATGACGTAATGGGGGGGTGTTATCTCTTTTGTCGAAAATCAGCCGTTTTTGCTCGAACATTAAATGCCTCCAAATGGTATTTAATTAACTTCCCGGGGTGAAGAAACCCTTTTTGAGAACTCAGAGTGAGTAAATTGGCCATTTTCATGCACTTTTAACCATTACATAAATCTTGTGTTTTGGGCCCCTGGAAGCATGAAAATCACTTTAAACATGCTAATTTTAGCTCTAACACTGATGATCCACCTACAAATGTGAACTGACGTTCAAAAATAAAACATTTGAAAACGGACCATTTTCCACATTTCTGAAGCATGACGTAATGGGGGGGTGTTATCTCTTTTGTCGAAAATCAGCCGTTTTTGCTCGAACATTAAATGCCTCCAAATGGTATTTAATTAACTTCCCGGGGTGAAGAAACCCTTTTTGAGAACTCAGAGTGAGTAAATTGGCCATTTTCATGCACTTTTAACCATTCCATAAATCTTGTGTTTTGGGCCCCTGGAAGCATGAAAATCACTTTAAACATGCTAATTTTAGCTCTAACACTGATGATCCACCTACAAATGTGAACTGACGTTCAAAAATAAAACATTTGAAAACGGACCATTTTCCACATTTCTGAAGCATGACGTAATGGGGGGGTGTTATCTCTTTTGTCGAAAATCAGCCGTTTTTGCTCGAACATTAAATGCCTCCAAATGGTATTTAATTAACTTCCCGGGGTGAAGAAACCCTTTTTGAGAACTCAGAGTGAGTAAATTGGCCATTTTCATGCACTTTTAACCATTCCATAAATCTTGTGTTTTGGGCCCCTGGAAGCATGAAAATCACTTTAAACATGCTAATTTTAGCTCTAACACTGATGATCCACCTACAAATGTGAACTGACGTTCAAAAATAAAACATTTGAAAACGGACCATTTTCCACATTTCTGAAGCATGACGTAATGGGGGGGTGTTATCTCTTTTGTCGAAAATCAGCCGTTTTTGCTCGAACATTAAATGCCTCCAAATGGTATTTAATTAACTTCCCGAGCCCCTGGAAGCATGAAAATCACTTTAAACATGCTAATTTTAGCTCTAACACTGATGATCCACCTACAAATGTGAACTGACGTTCAAAAATAAAACATTTGAAAACGGACCATTTTCCACATTTCTGAAGCATGACGTAATGGGGGGGTGTTATCTCTTTTGTCGAAAATCAGCCGTTTTTGCTCGAACATTAAATGCCTCCAAATGGTATTTAATTAACTTCCCGAGCCCCTGGAAGCATGAAAATCACTTTAAACATGCTAATTTTAGCTCTAACACTGATGATCCACCTACAAATGTGAACTGACGTTCAAAAATAAAACATTTGAAAACGGACCATTTTCCACATTTCTGAAGCATGACGTAATGGGGGGGTGTTATCTCTTTTGTCGAAAATCAGCCGTTTTTGCTCGAACATTAAATGCCTCCAAATGGTATTTAATTAACTTCCCGGGGTGAAGAAACCCTTTTTGAGAACTCAGAGTGAGTAAATTGGCCATTTTCATGCACTTTTAACCATTCCATAAATCTTGTGTTTTGGGCCCCTGGAAGCATGAAAATCACTTTAAACATGCTAATTTTAGCTCTAACACTGATGATCCACCTACAAATGTGAACTGACGTTCAAAAATAAAACATTTGAAAACGGACCATTTTCCACATTTCTGAAGCATGACGTAATGGGGGGGGTGTTATCTCTTTTGTCGAAAATCAGCCGTTTTTGCTCGAACATTAAATGCCTCCAAATGGTATTTAATTAACTTCCCGGGGTGAAGAAACCCTTTTTGAGAACTCAGAGTGAGTAAATTGGCCATTTTCATGCACTTTTAACCATTCCATAAATCTTGTGTTTTGGGCCCCTGGAAGCATGAAAATCACTTTAAACATGCTAATTTTAGCTCTAACACTGATGATCCACCTACAAATGTGAACTGACGTTCAAAAATAAAACATTTGAAAACGGACCATTTTCCACATTTCTGAAGCATGACGTAATGGGGGGGTGTTATCTCTTTTGTCGAAAATCAGCCATTTTTGCTCGAACATTAAATGCCTCCAAATGGTACTTAATTAACTTCCCGAGCCCCTGGAAGCATGAAAATCACTTTAAACATGCTAATTTTAGCTCTAACACTGATGATCCACCTACAAATGTGAACTGACGTTCAAAAATAAAACATTTGAAAACGGACCATTTTCCACATTTCTGAAGCATGACGTAATGGGGGGGTGTTATCTCTTTTGTCGAAAATCAGCCGTTTTTGCTCGAACATTAAATGCCTCCAAATGGTATTTAATTAACTTCCCGAGCCCCTGGAAGCATGAAAATCACTTTAAACATGCTAATTTTAGCTCTAACACTGATGATCCACCTACAAATGTGAACTGACGTTCAAAAATAAAACATTTGAAAACGGACCATTTTCCACATTTCTGAAGCATGACGTAATGGGGGGGTGTTATCTCTTTTGTCGAAAATCAGCCGTTTTTGCTCGAACATTAAATGCCTCCAAATGGTATTTAATTAACTTCCCGGGGTGAAGAAACCCTTTTTGAGAACTCAGAGTGAGTAAATTGGCCATTTTCATGCACTTTTAACCATTCCATAAATCTTGTGTTTTGGGCCCCTGGAAGCATGAAAATCACTTTAAACATGCTAATTTTAGCTCTAACTCTGATGATCCACCTACAAATGTGAACTGACGTTCAAAAATAAAACATTTGAAAACGGACCATTTTCCACATTTCTGAAGCATGACGTAATGGGGGGGTGTTATCTCTTTTGTCGAAAATCAGCCGTTTTTGCTCGAACATTAAATGCCTCCAAATGGTATTTAATTAACTTCCCGGGGTGAAGAACCCCTTTTTGAGAACTCAGAGTGAGTAAATTGGCCATTTTCATGCACTTTTAACCATTCCATAAATCTTGTGTTTTGGGCCCCTGGAAGCATGAAAATCACTTTAAACATGCTAATTTTAGCTCTAACACTGATGATCCACCTACAAATGTGAACTGACGTTCAAAAATAAAACATTTGAAAACGGACCATTTTCCACATTTCTGAAGCATGACGTAATGGGGGGGTGTTATCTCTTTTGTCGAAAATCAGCCGTTTTTGCTCGAACATTAAATGCCTCCAAATGGTATTTAATTAACTTCCCGGGGTGAAGAAACCCTTTTTGAGAACTCAGAGTGAGTAAATTGGCCATTTTCATGCACTTTTAACCATTCCATAAATCTTGTGTTTTGGGCCCCTGGAAGCATGAAAATCACTTTAAACATGCTAATTTTAGCTCTAACACTGATGATCCACCTACAAATGTGAACTGACGTTCAAAAATAAAACATTTGAAAACGGACCATTTTCCACATTTCTGAAGCATGACGTAATGGGGGGGTGTTATCTCTTTTGTCGAAAATCAGCCGTTTTTGCTCGAACATTAAATGCCTCCAAATGGTATTTAATTAACTTCCCGGGGTGAAGAAACCCTTTTTGAGAACTCAGAGTGAGTAAATTGGCCATTTTCATGCACTTTTAACCATTCCATAAATCTTGTGTTTTGGGCCCCTGGAAGCATGAAAATCACTTTAAACATGCTAATTTTAGCTCTAACACTGATGATCCACCTACAAATGTGAACTGACGTTCAAAAATAAAACATTTGAAAACGGACCATTTTCCACATTTCTGAAGCATGACGTAATGGGGGGGTGTTATCTCTTTTGTCGAAAATCAGCCGTTTTTGCTCGAACATTAAATGCCTCCAAATGGTATTTAATTAACTTCCCGGGGTGAAGAAACCCTTTTTGAGAACTCAGAGTGAGTAAATTGGCCATTTTCATGCACTTTTAACCATTCCATAAATCTTGTGTTTTGGGCCCCTGGAAACATGAAAATCACTTTAAACATGCTAATTTTAGCTCTAACACTGATGATCCACCTACAAATGTGAACTGACGTTCAAAAATAAAACATTTGAAAACGGACCATTTTCCACATTTCTGAAGCATGACGTAATGGGGGGGTGTTATCTCTTTTGTCGAAAATCAGCCGTTTTTGCTCGAACATTAAATGCCTCCAAATGGTATTTAATTAACTTCCCGGGGTGAAGAAACCCTTTTTGAGAACTCAGAGTGAGTAAATTGGCCATTTTCATGCACTTTTAACCATTCCATAAATCTTGTGTTTTGGGTCCCTGGAAGCATGAAAATCACTTTAAACATGCTAATTTTAGCTCTAACACTGATGATCCACCTACAAATGTGAACTGACGTTCAAAAATAAAACATTCGAAAACGGACCATTTTCCACATTTCTGAAGCATGACGTAATGGGGGGGTGTTATCTCTTTTGTCGAAAATCAGCCGTTTTTGCTCGAACATTAAATGCCTCCAAATGGTATTTAATTAACTTCCCGAGCCCCTGGAAGCATGAAAATCACTTTAAACATGCTAATTTTAGCTCTAACACTGATGATCCACCTACAAATGTGAACTGACGTTCAAAAATAAAACATTTGAAAACGGACCATTTTCCACATTTCTGAAGCATGACGTAATGGGGGGGTGTTATCTCTTTTGTCGAAAATCAGCCGTTTTTGCTCGAACATTAAATGCCTCCAAATGGTATTTAATTAACTTCCCGAGCCCCTGGAAGCATGAAAATCACTTTAAACATGCTAATTTTAGCTCTAACACTGATGATCCACCTACAAATGTGAACTGACGTTCAAAAATAAAACATTTGAAAACGGACCATTTTCCACATTTCTGAAGCATGACGTAATGGGGGGGTGTTATCTCTTTTGTCGAAAATCAGCCGTTTTTGCTCGAACATTAAATGCCTCCAAATGGTATTTAATTAACTTCCCGAGCCCCTGGAAGCATGAAAATCACTTTAAACATGCTAATTTTAGCTCTAACACTGATGATCCACCTACAAATGTGAACTGACGTTCAAAAATAAAACATTTGAAAACGGACCATTTTCCACATTTCTGAAGCATGACGTAATGGGGGGGTGTTATCTCTTTTGTCGAAAATCAGCCGTTTTTGCTCGAACATTAAATGCCTCCAAATGGTATTTAATTAACTTCCCGAGCCCCTGGAAGCATGAAAATCACTTTAAACATGCTAATTTTAGCTCTAACACTGATGATCCACCTACAAATGTGAACTGACGTTCAAAAATAAAACATTTGAAAACGGACCATTTTCCACATTTCTGAAGCATGACGTAATGGGGGGGTGTTATCTCTTTTGTCGAAAATCAGCCGTTTTTGCTCGAACATTAAATGCCTCCAAATGGTATTTAATTAACTTCCCGAGCCCCTGGAAGCATGAAAATCACTTTAAACATGCTAATTTTAGCTCTAACACTGATGATCCACCTACAAATGTGAACTGACGTTCAAAAATAAAACATTTGAAAACGGACCATTTTCCACATTTCTGAAGCATGACGTAATGGGGGGGTGTTATCTCTTTTGTCGAAAATCAGCCGTTTTTGCTCGAACATTAAATGCCTCCAAATGGTATTTAATTAACTTCCCGAGCCCCTGGAAGCATGAAAATCACTTTAAACATGCTAATTTTAGCTCTAACACTGATGATCCACCTACAAATGTGAACTGACGTTCAAAAATAAAACATTTGAAAACGGACCATTTTCCACATTTCTGAAGCATGACGTAATGGGGGGGTGTTATCTCTTTTGTCGAAAATCAGCCGTTTTTGCTCAAACATTAAATGCCTCCAAATGGTATTTAATTAACTTCCCGAGCCCCTGGAAGCATGAAAATCACTTTAAACATGCTAATTTTAGCTCTAACACTGATGATCCAACTACAAATGTGAACTGACGTTCAAAAATAAAACATTTGAAAACGGACCATTTTCCACATTTCTGAAGCATGACGTAATGGGGGGGTGTTATCTCTTTTGTCGAAAATCAGCCGTTTTTGCTCGAACATTAAATGCCTCCAAATGGTATTTAATTAACTTCCCGGGGTGAAGAAACCCTTTTTGAGAACTCAGAGTGAGTAAATTGGCCATTTTCATGCACTTTTAACCATTCCATAAATCTTGTGTTTTGGGCCCCTGGAAGCATGAAAATCACTTTAAACATGCTAATTTTATCTCTAACACTGATGATCCACCTACAAATGTGAACTGACGTTCAAAAATAAAACATTTGAAAACGGACCATTTTCCACATTTCTGAAGCATGACGTAATGGGGGGGTGTTATCTCTTTTGTCGAAAATCAGCCGTTTTTGCTCGAACATTAAATGCCTCCAAATGGTATTTAATTAACTTCCCGGGGTGAAGAAACCCTTTTTGAGAACTCAGAGTGAGTAAATTGGCCATTTTCATGCACTTTTAACCATTCCATAAATCTTGTGTTTTGGGCCCCTGGAAGCATGAAAATCACTTTAAACATGCTAATTTTAGCTCTAACACTGATGATCCACCTACAAATGTGAACTGACGTTCAAAAATAAAACATTTGAAAACGGACCATTTTCCACATTTCTGAAGCATGACGTAATGGGGGGGGTGTTATCTCTTTTGTCGAAAATCAGCCGTTTTTGCTCGAACATTAAATGCCTCCAAATGGTATTTAATTAACTTCCCGAGCCCCTGGAAGCATGAAAATCACTTTAAACATGCTAATTTTAGCTCTAACACTGATGATCCACCTACAAATGTGAACTGACGTTCAAAAATAAAACATTTGAAAACGGACCATTTTCCACATTTCTGAAGCATGACGTAATGGGGGGGTGTTATCTCTTTTGTCGAAAATCAGCCGTTTTTGCTCGAACATTAAATGCCTCCAAATGGTATTTAATTAACTTCCCGAGCCCCTGGAAGCATGAAAATCACTTTAAACATGCTAATTTTAGCTCTAACACTGATGATCCACCTACAAATGTGAACTGACGTTCAAAAATAAAACATTTGAAAACGGACCATTTTCCACATTTCTGAAGCATGACGTAATGGGGGGGTGTTATCTCTTTTGTCGAAAATCAGCCGTTTTTGCTCGAACATTAAATGCCTCCAAATGGTATTTAATTAACTTCCCGAGCCCCTGGAAGCATGAAAATCACTTTAAACATGCTAATTTTAGCTCTAACACTGATGATCCACCTACAAATGTGAACTGACGTTCAAAAATAAAACATTTGAAAACGGACCATTTTCCACATTTCTGAAGCATGACGTAATGGGGGGGTGTTATCTCTTTTGTCGAAAATCAGCCGTTTTTGCTCGAACATTAAATGCCTCCAAATGGTATTTAATTAACTTCCCGAGCCCCTGGAAGCATGAAAATCACTTTAAACATGCTAATTTTAGCTCTAACACTGATGATCCACCTACAAATGTGAACTGACGTTCAAAAATAAAACATTTGAAAACGGACCATTTTCCACATTTCTGAAGCATGACGTAATGGGGGGGTGTTATCTCTTTTGTCGAAAATCAGCCGTTTTTGCTCGAACATTAAATGCCTCCAAATGGTATTTAATTAACTTCCCGAGCCCCTGGAAGCATGAAAATCACTTTAAACATGCTAATTTTAGCTCTAACACTGATGATCCACCTACAAATGTGAACTGACGTTCAAAAATAAAACATTTGAAAACGGACCATTTTCCACATTTCTGAAGCATGACGTAATGGGGGGTGTTATCTCTTTTGTCGAAAATCAGCCGTTTTTGCTCAAACATTAAATGCCTCCAAATGGTATTTAATTAACTTCCCGAGCCCCTGGAAGCATGAAAATCACTTTAAACATGCTAATTTTAGCTCTAACACTGATGATCCAACTACAAATGTGAACTGACGTTCAAAAATAAAACATTTGAAAACGGACCATTTTCCACATTTCTGAAGCATGACGTAATGGGGGGGTGTTATCTCTTTTGTCGAAAATCAGCCGTTTTTGCTCGAACATTAAATGCCTCCAAATGGTATTTAATTAACTTCCCGGGGTGAAGAAACCCTTTTTGAGAACTCAGAGTGAGTAAATTGGCCATTTTCATGCACTTTTAACCATTCCATAAATCTTGTGTTTTGGGCCCCTGGAAGCATGAAAATCACTTTAAACATGCTAATTTTATCTCTAACACTGATGATCCACCTACAAATGTGAACTGACGTTCAAAAATAAAACATTTGAAAACGGACCATTTTCCACATTTCTGAAGCATGACGTAATGGGGGGGTGTTATCTCTTTTGTCGAAAATCAGCCGTTTTTGCTCGAACATTAAATGCCTCCAAATGGTATTTAATTAACTTCCCGGGGTGAAGAAACCCTTTTTGAGAACTCAGAGTGAGTAAATTGGCCATTTTCATGCACTTTTAACCATTCCATAAATCTTGTGTTTTGGGCCCCTGGAAGCATGAAAATCACTTTAAACATGCTAATTTTAGCTCTAACACTGATGATCCACCTACAAATGTGAACTGACGTTCAAAAATAAAACATTTGAAAACGGACCATTTTCCACATTTCTGAAGCATGACGTAATGGGGGGGGTGTTATCTCTTTTGTCGAAAATCAGCCGTTTTTGCTCGAACATTAAATGCCTCCAAATGGTATTTAATTAACTTCCCGGGGTGAAGAAACCCTTTTTGAGAACTCAGAGTGAGTAAATTGGCCATTTTCATGCACTTTTAACCATTCCATAAATCTTGTGTTTTGGGCCCCTGGAAGCATGAAAATCACTTTAAACATGCTAATTTTAGCTCTAACACTGATGATCCACCTACAAATGTGAACTGACGTTCAAAAATAAAACATTTGAAAACGGACCATTTTCCACATTTCTGAAGCATGACGTAATGGGGGGGTGTTATCTCTTTTGTCGAAAATCAGCCGTTTTTGCTCGAACATTAAATGCCTCCAAATGGTATTTAATTAACTTCCCGGGGTGAAGAAACCCTTTTTGAGAACTCAGAGTGAGTAAATTGGCCATTTTCATGCACTTTTAACCATTCCATAAATCTTGTGTTTTGGGCCCCTGGAAGCATGAAAATCACTTTAAACATGCTAATTTTAGCTCTAACACTGATGATCCACCTACAAATGTGAACTGACGTTCAAAAATAAAACATTTGAAAACGGACCATTTTCCACATTTCTGAAGCATGACATAATGGGGGGGTGTTATCTCTTTTGTCGAAAATCAGCCGTTTTTGCTCGAACATTAAATGCCTCCAAATGGTATTTAATTAACTTCCCGGGGTGAAGAAACCCTTTTTGAGAACTCAGAGTGAGTAAATTGGCCATTTTCATGCACTTTTAACCATTCCATAAATCTTGTGTTTTGGGCCCCTGGAAGCATGAAAATCACTTTAAACATGCTAATTTTAGCTCTAACACTGATGATCCACCTACAAATGTGAACTGACGTTCAAAAATAAAACATTTGAAAACGGACCATTTTCCACATTTCTGAAGCATGACGTAATGGGGGGGTGTTATCTCTTTTGTCGAAAATCAGCCGTTTTTGCTCGAACATTAAATGCCTCCAAATGGTATTTAATTAACTTCCCGGGGTGAAGAAACCCTTTTTGAGAACTCAGAGTGAGTAAATTGGCCATTTTCATGCACTTTTAACCATTCCATAAATCTTGTGTTTTGGGCCCCTGGAAGCATGAAAATCACTTTAAACATGCTAATTTTAGCTCTAACACTGATGATCCACCTACAAATGTGAACTGACGTTCAAAAATAAAACATTTGAAAACGGACCATTTTCCACATTTCTGAAGCATGACGTAATGGGGGGGTGTTATCTCTTTTGTCGAAAATCAGCCGTTTTTGCTCGAACATTAAATGCCTCCAAATGGTATTTAATTAACTTCCCGGGGTGAAGAAACCCTTTTTGAGAACTCAGAGTGAGTAAATTGGCCATTTTCATGCACTTTTAACCATTCCATAAATCTTGTGTTTTGGGCCCCTGGAAGCATGAAAATCACTTTAAACATGCTAATTTTAGCTCTAACACTGATGATCCACCTACAAATGTGAACTGACGTTCAAAAATAAAACATTTGAAAACGGACCATTTTCCACATTTCTGAAGCATGACGTAATGGGGGGGTGTTATCTCTTTTGTCGAAAATCAGCCGTTTTTGCTCGAACATTAAATGCCTCCAAATGGTATTTAATTAACTTCCCGGGGTGAAGAAACCCTTTTTGAGAACTCAGAGTGAGTAAATTGGCCATTTTCATGCACTTTTAACCATTCCATAAATCTTGTGTTTTGGGCCCCTGGAAGCATGAAAATCACTTTAAACATGCTAATTTTAGCTCTAACACTGATGATCCACCTACAAATGTGAACTGACGTTCAAAAATAAAACATTTGAAAACGGACCATTTTCCACATTTCTGAAGCATGACGTAATGGGGGGGTGTTATCTCTTTTGTCGAAAATCAGCCGTTTTTGCTCGAACATTAAATGCCTCCAAATGGTATTTAATTAACTTCCCGGGGTGAAGAAACCCTTTTTGAGAACTCAGAGTGAGTAAATTGGCCATTTTCATGCACTTTTAACCATTCCATAAATCTTGTGTTTTGGGCCCCTGGAAGCATGAAAATCACTTTAAACATGCTAATTTTAGCTCTAACACTGATGATCCACCTACAAATGTGAACTGACGTTCAAAAATAAAACATTTGAAAACGGACCATTTTCCACATTTCTGAAGCATGACGTAATGGGGGGGTGTTATCTCTTTTGTCGAAAATCAGCCGTTTTTGCTCGAACATTAAATGCCTCCAAATGGTATTTAATTAACTTCCCAGGGTGAAGAAACCCTTTTTGAGAACTCAGAATGAGTAAATTGGCCATTTTCATGCACTTTTAACCATTCCATAAATCTTGTGTTTTGGGCCCCTGGAAGCATGAAAATCACTTTAAACATGCTAATTTTAGCTCTAACACTGATGATCCACCTACAAATGTGAACTGACGTTCAAAAATAAAACATTTGAAAACGGACCATTTTCCACATTTCTGAAGCATGACGTAATGGGGGGTGTTATCTCTTTTGTCGAAAATCAGCCGTTTTTGCTCGAACATTAAATGCCTCCAATTGGTATTTAATTAACTTCCCGAGCCCCTGGAAGCATGAAAATCACTTTAAACATGCTAATTTTAGCTCTAACACTGATGATCCACCTACAAATGTGAACTGACGTTCAAAAATAAAACATTTGAAAACGGACCATTTTCCACATTTCTGAAGCATGACGTAATGGGGGGGTGTTATCTCTTTTGTCGAAAATCAGCCGTTTTTGCTCGAACATTAAATGCCTCCAAATGGTATTTAATTAACTTCCCGAGCCCCTGGAAGCATGAAAATCACTTTAAACATGCTAATTTTAGCTCTAACACTGATGATCCACCTACAAATGTGAACTGACGTTCAAAAATAAAACATTTGAAAACGGACCATTTTCCACATTTCTGAAGCATGACGTAATGGGGGGGTGTTATCTCTTTTGTCGAAAATCAGCCGTTTTTGCTCGAACATTAAATGCCTCCAAATGGTATTTAATTAACTTCCCGGGGTGAAGAAACCCTTTTTGAGAACTCAGAGTGAGTAAATTGGCCATTTTCATGCACTTTTAACCATTCCATAAATCTTGTGTTTTGGGCCCCTGGAAGCATGAAAATCACTTTAAACATGCTAATTTTAGCTCTAACACTGATGATCCACCTACAAATGTGAACTGACGTTCAAAAATAAAACATTTGAAAACGGACCATTTTCCACATTTCTGAAGCATGACGTAATGGGGGGGTGTTATCTCTTTTGTCGAAAATCAGCCGTTTTTGCTCGAACATTAAATGCCTCCAAATGGTATTTAATTAACTTCCCGAGCCCCTGGAAGCATGAAAATCACTTTAAACATGCTAATTTTAGCTCTAACACTGATGATCCACCTACAAATGTGAACTGACGTTCAAAAATAAAACATTTGAAAACGGACCATTTTCCACATTTCTGAAGCATGACGTAATGGGGGGGTGTTATCTCTTTTGTCGAAAATCAGCCGTTTTTGCTCGAACATTAAATGCCTCCAAATGGTATTTAATTAACTTCCCGAGCCCCTGGAAGCATGAAAATCACTTTAAACATGCTAATTTTAGCTCTAACACTGATGATCCACCTACAAATGTGAACTGACGTTCAAAAATAAAACATTTGAAAACGGACCATTTTCCACATTTCTGAAGCATGACGTAATGGGGGGGTGTTATCTCTTTTGTCGAAAATCAGCCGTTTTTGCTCGAACATTAAATGCCTCCAAATGGTATTTAATTAACTTCCCGGGGTGAAGAAACCCTTTTTGAGAACTCAGAGTGAGTAAATTGGCCATTTTCATGCACTTTTAACCATTCCATAAATCTTGTGTTTTGGGCCCCTGGAAGCATGAAAATCACTTTAAACATGCTAATTTTAGCTCTAACACTGATGATCCACCTACAAATGTGAACTGACGTTCAAAAATAAAACATTTGAAAACGGACCATTTTCCACATTTCTGAAGCATGACGTAATGGGGGGGTGTTATCTCTTTTGTCGAAAATCAGCCGTTTTTGCTCGAACATTAAATGCCTCCAAATGGTATTTAATTAACTTCCCGAGCCCCTGGAAGCATGAAAATCACTTTAAACATGCTAATTTTAGCTCTAACAATGATGATCCACCTACAAATGTGAACTGACGTTCAAAAATAAAACATTTGAAAACGGACCATTTTCCACATTTCTGAAGCATGACGTAATGGGGGGGTGTTATCTCTTTTGTCGTAAATCAGCCCTTTTTTGCTCGAACATTAAATGCCTCCAAATGGTATTTAATTAACTTCCCGAGCCCCTGGAAGCATGAAAATCACTTTAAACATGCTAATTTTAGCTCTAACACTGATGATCCACCTACAAATGTGAACTGACGTTCAAAAATAAAACATTTGAAAACGGACCATTTTCCACATTTCTGAAGCATGACGTAATGGGGGGTGTTATCTCTTTTGTCGAAAATCAGCCGTTTTTGCTCGAACATTAAATGCCTCCAAATGGTATTTAATTAACTTCCCGGGGTGAAGAAACCCTTTTTGAGAACTCAGAGTGAGTAAATTGGCCATTTTCATGCACTTTTAACCATTCCATAAATCTTGTGTTTTGGGCCCCTGGAAGCATGAAAATCACTTTAAACATGCTAATTTTAGCTGTAACACTGATGATCCACCTACAAATGTGAACTGACGTTCAAAAATAAAACATTTGAAAACGGACCATTTTCCACATTTCTGAAGCATGACGTAATGGGGGGGTGTTATCTCTTTTGTCGAAAATCAGCCGTTTTTGCTCGAACATTAAATGCCTCCAAATGGTATTTAATTAACTTCCCGGGGTGAAGAAAACCTTTTTGAGAACTCAGAGTGAGTAAATTGGCCATTTTCATGCACTTTTAACCATTCCATAAATCTTGTGTTTTGGGCCCCTGGAAGCATGAAAATCACTTTAAACATGCTAATTTTAGCTCTAACACTGAAGATCCACCTACAAATGTGAACTGACGTTCAAAAATAAAACATTTGAAAACGGACCATTTTCCACATTTCTGAAGCATGACGTAATGGGGGGGTGTTATCTCTTTTGTCGAAAATCAGCCGTTTTTGCTCGAACATTAAATGCCTCCAAATGGTATTTAATTAACTTCCCAGGGTGAAGAAACCCTTTTTGAGAACTCAGAGTGAGTAAATTGGCCATTTTCATGCACTTTTAACCATTCCATAAATCTTGTGTTTTGGGCCCCTGGAAGCATGAAAATCACTTTAAACATGCTAATTTTAGCTCTAACACTGATGATCCACCTACAAATGTGAACTGACGTTCAAAAATAAAACATTTGAAAACGGACCATTTTCCACATTTCTGAAGCATGACGTAATGGGGGGGTGTTATCTCTTTTGTCGAAAATCAGCCGTTTTTGCTCGAACATTAAATGCCTCCAAATGGTATTTAATTAACTTCCCGAGCCCTTGGAAGCATGAAAATCACTTTAAACATGCTAATTTTAGCTCTAACACTGATGATCCACCTACAAATGTGAACTGACGTTCAAAAATAAAACATTTGAAAACGGACCATTTTCCACATTTCTGAAGCATGACGTAATGGGGGGGTGTTATCTCTTTTGTCGAAAATCAGCCGTTTTTGCTCGAACATTAAATGCCTCCAAATGGTATTTATTTCACTTCCCGAGCCCCTGGAAGCATGAAAATCACTTTAAACATGCTAATTTTAGCTCTAACACTGATGATCCACCTACAAATGTGAACTGACGGTCAAAAATAAAACATTTGAAAACGGACCATTTTCCACATTTCTGAAGCATGACGTAATGGGGGGGTGTTATCTCTTTTGTCGAAAATCAGCCGTTTTTGCTCGAACATTAAATGCCTCCAAATGGTATTTAATTAACTTCCCGAGCCCCTGGAAGCATGAAAATCACTTTAAACATGCTAATTTTAGCTCTAACACTGATGATCCACCTACAAATGTGAACTGACGTTCAAAAATAAAACATTTGAAAACGGACCATTTTCCACATTTCTGAAGCATGACGTAATGGGGGGGTGTTATCTCTTTTGTCGAAAATCAGCCGTTTTTGCTCGAACATTAAATGCCTCCAAATGGTATTTAATTAACTTCCCGAGCCCCTGGAAGCATGAAAATCACTTTAAACATGCTAATTTTAGCTCTAACACTGATGATCCACCTACAAATGTGAACTGACGTTCAAAAATAAAACATTTGAAAACGGACCATTTTCCACATTTCTGAAGCATGACGTAATGGGGGGGTGTTATCTCTTTTGTCGAAAATCAGCCGTTTTTGCTCGAACATTAAATGCCTCCAAATGGTATTTATTTCACTTCCCGAGCCCCTGGAAGCATGAAAATCACTTTAAACATGCTAATTTTAGCTCTAACACTGATGATCCACCTACAAATGTGAACTGACGTTCAAAAATAAAACATTTGAAAACGGACCATTTTCCACATTTCTGAAGCATGACGTAATGGGGGGTGTTATCTCTTTTGTCGAAAATCAGCCGTTTTTGCTCGAACATTAAATGCCTCCAAATGGTATTTAATTAACTTCCCGAGCCCCTGGAAGCATGAAAATCACTTTAAACATGCTAATTTTAGCTCTAACACTGATGATCCACCTACAAATGTGAACTGACGTTCAAAAATAAAACATTTGAAAACGGACCATTTTCCACATTTCTGAAGCATGACGTAATGGGGGGGTGTTATCTCTTTTGTCGAAAATCAGCCGTTTTTGCTCGAACATTAAATGCCTCCAAATGGTATTTATTTCACTTCCCGAGCCCCTGGAAGCATGAAAATCACTTTAAACATGCTAATTTTAGCTCTAACACTGATGATCCACCTACAAATGTGAACTGACGTTCAAAAATAAAACATTTGAAAACGGACCATTTTCCACATTTCTGAAGCATGACGTAATGGGGGGGGTGTTATCTCTTTTGTCGAAAATCAGCCGTTTTTGCTCGAACATTAAATGCCTCCAAATGGTATTTAATTAACTTCCCGAGCCCCTGGAAGCATGAAAATCACTTTAAACATGCTAATTTTAGCTCTAACACTGATGATCCACCTACAAATGTGAACTGACGTTCAAAAATAAAACATTTGAAAACGGACCATTTTCCACATTTCTGAAGCATGACGTAATGGGGGGGTGTTATCTCTTTTGTCGAAAATCAGCCGTTTTTGCTCGAACATTAAATGCCTCCAAATGGTATTTAATTAACTTCCCGGGGTGAAGAAACCCTTTTTGAGAACTCAGAGTGAGTAAATTGGCCATTTTCATGCACTTTTAACCATTCCATAAATCTTGTGTTTTGGGCCCCTGGAAGCATGAAAATCACTTTAAACATGCTAATTTTAGCTCTAACACTGATGATCCACCTACAAATGTGAACTGACGTTCAAAAATAAAACATTTGAAAACGGACCATTTTCCACATTTCTGAAGCATGACGTAATGGGGGGGTGTTATCTCTTTTGTCGAAAATCAGCCGTTTTTGCTCGAACATTAAATGCCTCCAAATGGTATTTAATTAACTTCCCGGGGTGAAGAAACCCTTTTTGAGAACTCAGAGTGAGTAAATTGGCCATTTTCATGCACTTTTAACCATTCCATAAATCTTGTGTTTTGGGCCCCTGGAAGCATGAAAATCACTTTAAACATGCTAATTTTAGCTCTAACACTGATGATCCACCTACAAATGTGAACTGACGTTCAAAAATAAAACATTTGAAAACGGACCATTTTCCACATTTCTGAAGCATGACGTAATGGGGGGGTGTTATCTCTTTTGTCGAAAATCAGCCGTTTTTGCTCGAACATTAAATGCCTCCAAATGGTATTTAATTAACTTCCCGAGCCCCTGGAAGCATGAAAATCACTTTAAACATGCTAATTTTAGCTCTAACACTGATGATCCACCTACAAATGTGAACTGACGTTCAAAAATAAAACATTTGAAAACGGACCATTTTCCACATTTCTGAAGCATGACGTAATGGGGGGGTGTTATCTCTTTTGTCGAAAATCAGCCGTTTTTGCTCGAACATTAAATGCCTCCAAATGGTATTTAATTAACTTCCCGGGGTGAAGAAACCCTTTTTGAGAACTCAGAGTGAGTAAATTGGCCATTTTCATGCACTTTTAACCATTCCATAAATCTTGTGTTTTGGGCCCCTGGAAGCATGAAAATCACTTTAAACATGCTAATTTTAGCTCTAACACTGATGATCCACCTACAAATGTGAACTGACGTTCAAAAATAAAACATTTGAAAACGGACCATTTTCCACATTTCTGAAGCATGACGTAATGGGGGGGGTGTTATCTCTTTTGTCGAAAATCAGCCGTTTTTGCTCGAACATTAAATGCCTCCAAATGGTATTTAATTAACTTCCCGGGGTGAAGAAACCCTTTTTGAGAACTCAGAGTGAGTAAATTGGCCATTTTCATGCACTTTTAACCATTCCATAAATCTTGTGTTTTGGGCCCCTGGAAGCATGAAAATCACTTTAAACATGCTAATTTTAGCTCTAACACTGATGATCCACCTACAAATGTGAACTGACGTTCAAAAATAAAACATTTGAAAACGGACCATTTTCCACATTTCTGAAGCATGACGTAATGGGGGGGTGTTATCTCTTTTGTCGAAAATCAGCCGTTTTTGCTCGAACATTAAATGCCTCCAAATGGTATTTAATTAACTTCCCGGGGTGAAGAAACCCTTTTTGAGAACTCAGAGTGAGTAAATTGGCCATTTTCATGCACTTTTAACCATTCCATAAATCTTGTGTTTTGGGCCCCTGGAAGCATGAAAATCACTTTAAACATGCTAATTTTAGCTCTAACACTGATGATCCACCTACAAATGTGAACTGACGTTCAAAAATAAAACATTTGAAAACGGACCATTTTCCACATTTCTGAAGCATGACGTAATGGGGGGGGTGTTATCTCTTTTGTCGAAAATCAGCCGTTTTTGCTCGAACATTAAATGCCTCCAAATGGTATTTAATTAACTTCCCGAGCCCCTGGAAGCATGAAAATCACTTTAAACATGCTAATTTTAGCTCTAACACTGATGATCCACCTACAAATGTGAACTGACGTTCAAAATAAAACATTTGAAAACGGACCATTTTCCACATTTCTGAAGCATGACGTAATGGGGGGGTGTTATCTCTTTTGTCGAAAATCAGCCGTTTTTGCTCGAACATTAAATGCCTCCAAATGGTATTTAATTAACTTCCCGGGGTGAAGAAACCCTTTTTGAGAACTCAGAGTGAGTAAATTGGCCATTTTCATGCACTTTTAACCATTCCATAAATCTTGTGTTTTGGGCCCCTGGAAGCATGAAAATCACTTTAAACATGCTAATTTTAGCTCTAACACTGATGATCCACCTACAAATGTGAACTGACGTTCAAAAATAAAACATTTGAAAACGGACCATTTTCCACATTTCTGAAGCATGACGTAATGGGGGGGTGTTATCTCTTTTGTCGAAAATCAGCCGTTTTTGCTCGAACATTAAATGCCTCCAAATGGTATTTAATTAACTTCCCGGGGTGAAGAAACCCTTTTTGAGAACTCAGAGTGAGTAAATTGGCCATTTTCATGCACTTTTAACCATTCCATAAATCTTGTGTTTTGGGCCCCTGGAAGCATGAAAATCACTTTAAACATGCTAATTTTAGCTCTAACACTGATGATCCACCTACAAATGTGAACTGACGTTCAAAAATAAAACATTTGAAAACGGACCATTTTCCACATTTCTGAAGCATGACGTAATGGGGGGGTGTTATCTCTTTTGTCGAAAATCAGCCGTTTTTGCTCGAACATTAAATGCCTCCAAATGGTATTTAATTAACTTCCCGGGGTGAAGAAACCCTTTTGAGAACTCAGAGTGAGTAAATTGGCCATTTTCATGCACTTTTAACCATTCCATAAATCTTGTGTTTTGGGCCCCTGGAAGCATGAAAATCACTTTAAACATGCTAATTTTAGCTCTAACACTGATGATCCACCTACAAATGTGAACTGACGTTCAAAAATAAAACATTTGAAAACGGACCATTTTCCACATTTCTGAAGCATGACGTAATGGGGGGGGTGTTATCTCTTTTGTCGAAAATCAGCCGTTTTTGCTCGAACATTAAATGCCTCCAAATGGTATTTAATTAACTTCCCGAGCCCTGGAAGCATGAAAATCACTTTAAACATGCTAATTTTAGCTCTAACACTGATGATCCACCTACAAATGTGAACTGACGTTCAAAAATAAAACATTTGAAAACGGACCATTTTCCACATTTCTGAAGCATGACGTAATGGGGGGGTGTTATCTCTTTTGTCGAAAATCAGCCGTTTTTGCTCGAACATTAAATGCCTCCAAATGGTATTTAATTAACTTCCCGGGGTGAAGAAACCCTTTTTGAGAACTCAGAGTGAGTAAATTGGCCATTTTCATGCACTTTTAACCATTCCATAAATCTTGTGTTTTGGGCCCCTGGAAGCATGAAAATCACTTTAAACATGCTAATTTTAGCTCTACACTGATGATCCACCTACAAATGTGAACTGACGTTCAAAAATAAAACATTTGAAAACGGACCATTTTCCACATTTCTGAGCATGACGTAATGGGGGGGTGTTATCTCTTTTGTCGAAAATCAGCCGTTTTTGCTCGAACATTAAATGCCTCCAAATGGTATTTAATTAACTTCCCGGGGTGAAGAAACCCTTTTTGAGAACTCAGAGTGAGTAAATTGGCCATTTTCATGCACTTTTAACCATTCCATAAATCTTGTGTTTTGGGCCCCTGGAAGCATGAAAATCACTTTAAACATGCTAATTTTAGCTCTAACACTGATGATCCACCTACAAATGTGAACTGACGTTCAAAAATAAAACATTTGAAAACGGACCATTTTCCACATTTCTGAAGCATGACGTAATGGGGGGGTGTTATCTCTTTTCTTTGTCGAAAATCAGCCGTTTTTGCTCGAACATTAAATGCCTCCAAATGGTATTTAATTAACTTCCCGAGCCCCTGGAAGCATGAAAATCACTTTAAACATGCTAATTTTAGCTCTAACACTGATGATCCACCTACAAATGTGAACTGACGTTCAAAAATAAAACATTTGAAAACGGACCATTTTCCACATTCTGAAGCATGACGTAATGGGGGGGGTGTTATCTCTTTTGTCGAAAATCAGCCGTTTTTGCTCGAACATTAAATGCCTCCAAATGGTATTTAATTAACTTCCCGAGCCCCTGGAAGCATGAAAATCACTTTAAACATGCTAATTTTAGCTCTAACACTGATGATCCACCTACAAATGTGAACTGACGTTCAAAAATAAAACATTTGAAAACGGACCATTTTCCACATTTCTGAAGCATGACGTAATGGGGGGGTGTTATCTCTTTTGTCGAAAATCAGCCGTTTTTGCTCGAACATTAAATGCCTCCAAATGGTATTTAATTAACTTCCCGGGGTGAAGAAACCCTTTTTGAGAACTCAGAGTGAGTAAATTGGCCATTTTCATGCACTTTTAACCATTCCATAAAACTTGTGTTTTGGGCCCTGGAAGCATGAAAATCACTTTAAACATGCTAATTTTAGCTCTAACACTGATGATCCACCTACAAATGTGAACTGACGTTCAAAAATAAAACATTTGAAAACGGACCATTTTCCACATTTCTGAAGCATGACGTAATGGGGGGGTGTTATCTCTTTTGTCGAAAATCAGCCGTTTTTGCTCGAACATTAAATGCCTCCAAATGGTATTTAATTAACTTCCCGGGGTGAAGAAACCCTTTTTGAGAACTCAGAGTGAGTAAATTGGCCATTTTCATGCACTTTTAACCATTCCATAAATCTTGTGTTTTGGGCCCCTGGAAGCATGAAAATCACTTTAAACATGCTAATTTTAGCTCTAACACTGATGATCCACCTACAAATGTGAACTGACGTTCAAAAATAAAACATTTGAAAACGGACCATTTTCCACATTTCTGAAGCATGACGTAATGGGGGGGTGTTATCTCTTTTGTCGAAAATCAGCCGTTTTTTGCTCGAACATTAAATGCCTCCAAATGGTATTTAATTAACTTCCCGAGCCCCTGGAAGCATGAAAATCACTTTAAACATGCTAATTTTAGCTCTAACACTGATGATCCCCTACAAATGTGAACTGACGTTCAAAAATAAAACATTTGAAAACGGACCATTTTCCACATTTCTGAAGCATGACGTAATGGGGGGGTGTTATCTCTTTTGTCGAAAATCAGCCGTTTTTGCTCGAACATTAAATGCCTCCAAATGGTATTTAATTAACTTCCCGAGCCCCTGGAAGCATGAAAATCACTTTAAACATGCTAATTTTAGCTCTAACACTGATGATCCACCTACAAATGTGAACTGACGTTCAAAAATAAAACATTTGAAAACGGACCATTTTCCACATTTCTGAAGCATGACGTAATGGGGGGGTGTTATCTCTTTTGTCGAAAATCAGCCGTTTTTGCTCGAACATTAAATGCCTCCAAATGGTATTTATTTCACTTCCCGAGCCCCTGGAAGCATGAAAATCACTTTAAACATGCTAATTTTAGCTCTAACACTGATGATCCACCTACAAATGTGAACTGACGGTCAAAAATAAAACATTTGAAAACGGACCATTTTCCACATTTCTGAAGCATGACGTAATGGGGGGGGTGTTATCTCTTTTGTCGAAAATCAGCCGTTTTTGCTCGAACATTAAATGCCTCCAAATGGTATTTAATTAACTTCCCGAGCCCCTGGAAGCATGAAAATCACTTTAAACATGCTAATTTTAGCTCTAACACTGATGATCCACCTACAAATGTGAACTGACGTTCAAAAATAAAACATTTGAAAACGGACCATTTTCCACATTTCTGAAGCATGACGTAATGGGGGGGGTGTTATCTCTTTTGTCGAAAATCAGCCGTTTTTGCTCGAACATTAAATGCCTCCAAATGGTATTTAATTAACTTCCCGAGCCCCTGGAAGCATGAAAATCACTTAAACATGCTAATTTTAGCTCTAACACTGATGATCCACCTACAAATGTGAACTGACGTTCAAAAATAAAACATTTGAAAACGGACCATTTTCCACATTTCTGAAGCATGACGTAATGGGGGGGTGTTATCTCTTTTGTCGAAAATCAGCCGTTTTTGCTCGAACATTAAATGCCTCCAAATGGTATTTATTTCACTTCCCGAGCCCCTGGAAGCATGAAAATCACTTTAAACATGCTAATTTTAGCTCTAACACTGATGATCCACCTACAAATGTGAACTGACGTTCAAAAATAAAACATTTGAAAACGGACCATTTTCCACATTTCTGAAGCATGACGTAATGGGGGGTGTTATCTCTTTTGTCGAAAATCAGCCGTTTTTGCTCGAACATTAAATGCCTCCAAATGGTATTTAATTAACTTCCCGAGCCCCTGGAAGCATGAAAATCACTTTAAACATGCTAATTTTAGCTCTAACACTGATGATCCACCTACAAATGTGAACTGACGTTCAAAAATAAAACATTTGAAAACGGACCATTTACCACATTTCTGAAGCATGACGTAATGGGGGGGTGTTATCTCTTTTGTCGAAAATCAGCCGTTTTTGCTCGAACATTAAATGCCTCCAAATGGTATTTATTTCACCTTCCCGAGCCCCTGGAAGCATGAAAATCACTTTAAACATGCTAATTTTAGCTCTAACACTGATGATCCACCTACAAATGTGAACTGACGTTCAAAAATAAAACATTTGAAAACGGACCATTTTCCACATTTCTGAAGCATGACGTAATGGGGGGGTGTTATCTCTTTTGTCGAAAATCAGCCGTTTTTGCTCGAACATTAATGCCTCCAAATGGTATTTAATTAACTTCCCGAAGCCCTTGGAAGCATGAAAATCACTTTAAACATGCTAATTTTAGCTCTAACACTGATGATCCACCTACAAATGTGAACTGACGTTCAAAAATAAAACATTTGAAAACGGACCATTTTCCACATTTCTGAAGCATGACGTAATGGGGGGGTGTTATCTCTTTTGTCGAAAATCAGCCGTTTTTGCTCGAACATTAAATGCCTCCAAATGGTATTTAATTAACTTCCCGGGGTGAGAAACCCTTTTTGAGAACTCAGAGTGAGTAAATTGGCCATTTTCATGCACTTTTAACCATTCCATAAATCTTGTGTTTTGGGCCCCTGGAAGCATGAAAATCACTTTAAACATGCTAATTTTAGCTCTAACACTGATGATCCACCTACAAATGTGAACTGACGTTCAAAAATAAAACATTTGAAAACGGACCATTTTCCACATTTCTGAAGCATGACGTAATGGGGGGGTGTTATCTCTTTTGTCGAAAATCAGCCGTTTTGCTCGAACATTAAATGCCTCCAAATGGTATTTAATTAACTTCCCGGGGTGAAGAAACCCTTTTTGAGAACTCAGAGTGAGTAAATTGGCCATTTTCATGCACTTTTAACCATTCCATAAATCTTGTGTTTTTGGGCCCCTGGAAGCATGAAAATCACTTTAAACATGCTAATTTTAGCTCTAACACTGATGATCCACCTACAAATGTGAACTGACGTTCAAAAATAAAACATTTGAAAACGGACCATTTTCCACATTTCTGAAGCATGACGTAATGGGGGGGTGTTATCTCTTTTGTCGAAAATCAGCCGTTTTTGCTCGAACATTAAATGCCTCCAAATGGTATTTAATTAACTTCCCGAGCCCCTGGAAGCATGAAAATCACTTTAAACATGCTAATTTTAGCTCTAACACTGATGATCCACCTACAAATGTGAACTGACGTTCAAAAATAAAACATTTGAAAACGGACCATTTTCCACATTTCTGAAGCATGACGTAATGGGGGGGTGTTATCTCTTTTGTCGAAAATCAGCCGTTTTGCTCGAACATTAAATGCCTCCAAATGGTATTTAATTAACTTCCCGGGGTGAAGAAACCCTTTTGAGAACTCAGAGTGAGTAAATTGGCCATTTTCATGCACTTTTAACCATTCCATAAATCTTGTGTTTTGGGCCCCTGGAAGCATGAAAATCACTTTAAACATGCTAATTTTAGCTCTAACACTGATGATCCACCTACAAATGTGAACTGACGTTCAAAAATAAAACATTTGAAAACGGACCATTTTCCACATTTCTGAAGCATGACGTAATGGGGGGGTGTTATCTCTTTTGTCGAAAATCAGCCGTTTTTGCTCGAACATTAAATGCCTCCAAATGGTATTTAATTAACTTCCCGGGGTGAAGAAACCCTTTTTGAGAACTCAGAGTGAGTAAATTGGCCATTTTCATGCACTTTTAACCATTCCATAAATCTTGTGTTTTGGGCCCCTGGAAGCATGAAAATCACTTTAAACATGCTAATTTTAGCTCTAACACTGATGATCCACCTACAAATGTGAACTGACGTTCAAAAATAAAACATTTGAAAACGGACCATTTTCCACATTTCTGAAGCATGACGTAATGGGGGGTGTTATCTCTTTTGTCGAAATCAGCCGTTTTTGCTCGAACATTAATGCCTCCAATGGTATTTAATTAACTTCCCGGGGTGAAGAAACCCTTTTTGAGAACTCAGAGTGAGTAAATTGGCCATTTTCATGCACTTTTAACCATTCCATAAATCTTGTGTTTTGGGCCCCTGGAAGCATGAAAATCACTTTAAAACTGCTAATTTTAGCTCTAACACTGATGATCCACCTACAAATGTGAACTGACGTTCAAAAATAAACATTGAAAACGGACCATTTTCCACATTTCTGAAGCATGCGTAATGGGGGGGTTATCTCTTTTGTCGAAATCAGCCGTTTTTTGCTCGAACATTAAATGCCTCCAAATGGTATTTAATTAACTTCCCGGGGTGAAGAAACCCTTTTTGAGAACTCAGAGTGAGTAAATTGTGCCATTTTCATGCACTTTTAACCATTCCATAAATCTTGTGTTTTGGGCCCCTGGAAGCATGAAAATCACTTTAAACATGCTAATTTTAGCTCTAACACTGATGATCCACCTACAAATGTGAACTGACGTTCAAAAATAAAACATTTGAAAACGGACCATTTT